>NC_056662.1:69589264-69666764 GCF_018350195.1 Panthera tigris | reverse complement strand
GTATAGCTGATAATGTAAAATATTATTTCAGAGATTCATAAGTTTCTTGAGATAAGGACACATGGTTAGTCCATGTCTGTTTCCTGTGTGTTGCATATTGTGGGTGCTCAATACTAATTCTTTGGAAATACTTGAAAAACTGGTTGCCTTAATGCTGCCCTCATTCTCAAGTGGTGCAACATCATATGCCATTTTGCACTTACAAACTTCACCATATTTTGTTTACTTTGTTAATTTTGGAAAATATTTTATTCTTTTTAATAAGGATTCATAAATGTTTTTATACATTTTAAAACTCAGAGAAGTTAGGCACCTTGTATATATTTGTAAAATGTAATTTCTTGTAAACTATCATACAACTTATAAACTCATCAGTTACCTTACAAAAGAACCATGTAAACAATATCTAGATAATTTAAAATAACAAATTATGTGAATTTTCATACATTTTATTATTCAGGCCACCCAAAGCTTAGGCACATAGGTCCTGGAGTTGGAGTGGCTATGTTTAATCCTGGCTTTGCTACATACTAGCTAAGTGAGATCACTTAACTTGTTCCTCTCTGCGCTTCAGTTTTTTCATAAAGTGGGTGTAGTAGAATTTACTTTCTAGGTTTTTTTTTAATGCAGAATAAATGTGTTATTTATAACATGATGATTAGTACAAAGTGTTTACTAGATAAATGTGTACTTGATTTACAGCAAAAGTTCTAATAAATTTCAGTAGGGAGAATATGTTTTGTTTTGTTTCATTTTCAATAAATGGTGCTGGGACAATTAGATATCCAGGGGGAAAATGAATCTTAACCCCCTAACTCATATGATAATCAAAAGTTAATTTCAGATTGGTTTTATATATAAATGTGAAAGGTAAAACTACATAGATTCTAGAGGAAAACACAGGAGAAAATCTTCATGATTTTGGTATAGACAAAAAAAAATTTTGAACCCAAGTACAAGCCATTAAAGGAAGGCATGAATAGATGGGACTTAACCAAAATTTAGAACGCTGGTCATCAAAAATGCATTGTTATAAAAAATAAATAGGGAGAAGATGGATAAGATATAGATATAGATATAGATATAGATATATAGATATATAGTCAACAAAGGACTCATATCCAGAACATATGAAAACTCCCACAAATAAGCAAGAATAAAGCATACAATATAATCCAAAAAAATGGACAAAATGTTTGACTTCAAGGGACTTCACAAAAAAGAAAAGCAAAACAACCTGTAAGCATTTGAAAAAGTAATCAACATCTTTAGTCATCAGGAAAACAAAAATTAAAACCACAGTGAGATTCCACTGCACTCTCACCATTATGGCTAAAATTAAAGATTGATAATGCCAAATGTTGATGAAGCTATTAGACAACCAGAATTCTCATACTTTTATGTACGGAATGTATGGGGAGCCATAAGAATGTGCCCTCTGATTCCACTCCTAGGCGCCTCCCTGATTGCCTTACCATAATTCCCTAGGACTTGGTTACTACCGAACCCTGAGGTTGATACTCCCCCAACCTCACTTCTTCCTTTCCTTCATGAGGTGTTCAGATTTGCATTGCCCCTTGATAGGTTTCTCAGACTTCCCCAGCTGTCCCTCTATTTTCTCTCACAGGTGCTTTCCCTAATAAAATCTTTGTACATTTAGTCCCATTTTAGTGTCTGACTCTAGGAAAACCTGGACTAACATGAATCCGCTTGGGGAAAAAAAAAAAAATGTTTGAAGCTAAACCCAATAGCCAAGCACTTACGTTATTCCAAAGTATAAGTCCAAAAGAAATTAGTACATATTTCCAAAAAAAGACATGTACAAGAATGTCCATAGCAGTTATATTCATAATGACCTTAAAGTGGAAACAACTCAAATGTTCTTCAGTAGGAAAATGAACAAACTGATAAGTTTATAAAGTGAAATACAATGCAACAATAAAAAACTGAAATGCTGATACACTAAACATCATAATTGAATCCCAGAAGTATTTTGTTAAGTAAAATAACTCAGACACAAACTAGTATATAGTCTGTAATTCTATTTACATGGAGTTCAAAAGCAGACTAACTTAATGATATAAATATTAAAATGTTACAGAAATATTATTTATCCAGTTAGTGGTCACAAAAATTAGTACTTTCTAACATTAAAATGTTAAAAATGTATAAAAATATTAAACATAACACTTAAAGTTAGGTAACTTTGTGTGCTTTACTATATATATTTGTTATCCTTCAATTAAAAAAATAAAAATTAAAATAATAATATATTTATTATATGATATATACAATATGTAGATATGTATGAATATATAACCATGCACATAAGTAGAATCTGGTTTTCCTGAATTAAATTCATGTTTCTTTAGGTTGTTTGACATTAAATAATTTTATTTTTGGAATTATTCTCCATCTTTTAAAATCTCACTATTTAATGTTGGTAGTTCAAGTACACATGAAAGGGAACAGGGTAAGTTAATGTAGTTCATCAACTACCTGATGGACTACAGGTAAAGAAACTGCCTTGAGAAAAAGATTATGTTCCAGGAGTTTCTCTAGAACCATTATGCTGAGCAGGAAAGCCCATGACTTGTTCTAGTATGCAGATCCAATAGAAATATTTTTGGCTCAACACTCATCTCTAGCCACAGGCAATTGTACCTCATTCAAGTAAGAAACTTCTGTATGACGTAGAATGACAATTGTTGAAGAAGTAGTGGGAATGCCATTCTGTCTGTCAGCTGCTATAATTGGGTAGTTATATTTTGGGAAAGAAATATGTTTAACTTCCTTCCTTATGGCTACTGTCAATTTTTTTTCTTAAGAGCTAGACATGTTTTTGTGCTTGAAATGATTCTTGAATTTTTTTTTTTTTACTAGACATAGGGTGATTTTTTTTTCCTTTGAGCACTGCTGCTAAAGAGAGATTCTTAATTTTAAATAAGAATTTTATACAATATTTATGCATGCCTCCTTATTAGTGTGAGCAATTTTTTCCACTTAATGCTGGTAAAATGTGTGAAAATGACAGTAAAAAAAAGCCATTTCTGTTGGTGCAACTTCAGAGAAAAACTCATTGTACTTATTAAATAAATTTGCCATAAAGAGCCCTCTTTTTATTTGGATATTGAACTTAAAATCTTGCAGGGCAATGGGTTCTTATGAATTGTGTATAATTTATCAGTGTTATTTAAAAGACATGGAACTTAGAATGACTCTGCAAAGCTCTTCAGTTTTCATCATCCCTCTGCCATCTACGTACTGGATAAATCTTAACAGGTTCTATAAATGGAGCAGTAACACCCAGGAGAATACAGCTTACCTATTCATGCCAAGTGTGTTACGTTGCTAGCAGTCATAGGGAGAAAAAGAGATTCAGGATTGGAGGAAGCCTGAAGACAATAACTCTCATGTGTGGGCTGGACCTTCCTTTTTGTCACTGGGGTGTATGTTATTTTAAAATTCATGTTCCTGCCCCTCTACACAAAATTTATGGGCATGGAGCCTAGAAATCTACATTTTGAACTTGCTACCCAGATGATTCTTAAATACATTTATTTAAGATCTCAAGCAATTTTTATTTAAACCAAGAATGAGTGTGATGATTATTCTTGGAAAAGTACACTTCATTATGCCTGCTGACATTATTCATTCTACTCCCACAATATGAGCTAGCACCAGGACGACAAGACAAACAATGGAAATGCAGAGTATGTTATAATATTTGTTATTCAAAATGAGTTTTAAATAACCCAGCCTACTTGTTACTATTATACCACTCCAATAAGTAGCTATATTTTGTCCTCAGATAAGAACTTTGTTTCACTTTTATAATTTAATGATATCTACAAAGGAGATCTCAGGGATATTGCAAAATTATAAGTTGGAGCATCTGGGTGGCTCAGTTGGTTTAGTGTTGACTCTTGATTTTGGCTCAGGTCATGATTCATGGTTGGTGCATTTGAGCCCCACACTGGGCTCTGTGCCGATAGCACAGAGCCTGCTTGGGATTCTCTCTCTCCTCTTCTTCCTGCCCCTCTCTCACTCACACACATGCACACACACACACTCTCTCTCTCTCAAAATAAATAAATAAACTTAAAAAAATGATAAGTTAATTCTGGAATAAGTGATTACTGTATGTTATAATTAAAAACAATGATTTAAATTTTATAAAATGAACAAACGAGCCAAAATGCTATTTATTGTTCCTTTATTATTAATCTAAAATTAAGTTAATGAATTCAGAGGAATAAAAGAAAAGTCTTTTCCTTGAAGATTTATATTTTTATAAAAGAGCTAGGTAAAAGACAAGATTCTGAGACTTTTAGTTTATTTCCTATAGAAATGATTCAGTTTCATCCCTGAAATCTTGAAATTTAACAAACTTAGGACATGCTTTTAAATCCAACACAAATGTGAGAAGTAAATGCAAAACATTTCATTGTGGAATGATATTTCCTTTAGAGTTTGAAGAGGGTACAAGTGGAACTGTTAAATTTTACCAATTTAAAATGTGAGAGACTTGTCTATTACAATGATACTAAGCTTGCCTTTCACAGCTATTGGGGAGACAGCCAGTTTTCTGCTCCTGACTGAATGAAGAGAATCTAAGCAGAAGTAGGGAATTCTTGTCCAGGATTCCAAATTTAGTGTCCTCACCTTTTTTGAGTACTTATTTGTGTATTTAATCTAGGCCTTATTGGTATTTCTACTTTGACCTTTTCAATTATGAATGGTAATAATATAGCCAATATGCTTCCTACTGTTAAAATGTAGTACAACTTTGATATGAACAAAATTCAAGACAGGGCAATAGCTAGATCTTTTCATTATAATAATGCCACAGTAATGAATTCTTAGTATTTTGTTATTATTTGTTACTACCATAACAGAAAAAAAAACACATTAAGAAAAGTGATTTGCCCCTCTTCCCTTTTTGCTATGTCATGTACAGGTATTCTTATTTCATATTCTGATATTCTTACTTAGTTGAGAGAAAATTTCCATTTTTTTCGTGGATTTTTTTAGGTTCAATATTTATAAGGGAAGTTAATAAATATAAAAATAACCTTGTAATTGTTAAAAACTGCTTTGGGATTATGAAGTGGAGACTCTCTTTTTTAAAGAAGTCAACACTATGGTGTTGATATGAATTATAATGAGGCCATGGGCATGAAAGCACCTGGCTCTTATATGAGCACTGTCTCTAAAGTATTACATATATGTTTATGAGCTTATATATATGTATATATATGCAATGTTACAATATATTAAAGTATAACCATTTATAATTTGTACACACACACACACAAATTATAAAGCTACAGTACTATGTCCGCCCATAGATATCCTAAGATAGATGCTGTATTCTTTGAGAAAGAGTTCCCTTGCAGAATCTGGCTCTAGCTCTGGAACCATCCCTACATATTTAACTTTTTTCATACATGTCCAGACTGCTTCAATTCACTCAGTAGAATTTCCAAACATTGCATAGTCATAGTTTTACTGCAATTATACATTGAATTTCATAACTGTAGACAGAGAACCAGACTTCCTCACAGGAAATCAAACACAAACTTTGTGACTCTATATTCTTCCTTATTCCAAACCCCACTTTTTCAAAATGGTAAGAATTTGTTATGGCTCCAGCCACTTCAGGAGGAAAGACTTCTTAACCATTTCTCAATTTTGGCATTCAATTGGTAATACTTTCCTAATTTACCTTCTCTACTGATTTAAGGGCTGAAGAAAGAGTAGGAACAACTTCATAAAATATGCACAGCACAGCCCAAATAGAATGCTTGTGGCTAAATGACATTTGACACTATTTGCAAGGCTAGCAATTTTAGAGCAAATGCTAGAGATTAACCTGTTCCTTTAAAGGAAGGGACAAATTGTTCTCATATCATTGATGATAGAGAAGTGTTCAAAAAAAAAAAAAAGAATATCTACTTGACTTGTCAGACATGAGAAGAATCTTAGGCTTTGGAGCTGAGAGTATAATCTTGTCTGCAGATTGATAGGAGTCTGAGACTTGGCTCTATCACTGACAGTGAGTGGGCCTTGGACAAGTGACTTAGCCCCTCAAAGCTTTAGCATCTTCATCCACAAAGTGGGGATAATCTATTCAAAATGTACTTAACCAGCATGTACTCTGCTCAAGACCTGCCAAGCACATGGTGATGGCATCACTTTATAATACTGTCACAAAGATTAAAAGAGATGATGGAAGTTATGTTTTTAGAATAGTCCTGGGATAGAAAAAGGCACTCAATAAATGTTCATTACAATATTTGGTTGACTATTTTTTTTGCTATTAGGTAATTTTTAAAAATTGAGTCATGCTTATCACATTAAAAAGTTCAGTATAGCCAATTCCCTAGAAAATAAAAATAGGTTTAGTGGTGATTTTTTGAATTTGACATAAAAAATAAAGACCTCAAAAGCAAAAACAAACAAGTGGGACTGCTTCAAACTTAGAGCTTCTTCTACATAGCAAAGGGAACTACCAACAAAAATTAAAAGGCAACCTACTGGATGGAAGAAAATATTTGAAAATGATATGTATGAAAGAGGGTTAATATCCAAAATATAGAAGAAATCACAACTCAACAGAAAGATTCATAATTAAAAAGTGGGTAGGGGAGGGGTGCTTAGGTGGCTCAGTCAGTAAGCATCTGACATTGACTCAGGTCAACATCTCCTAGTTCGTGAGTTCAAGCCCTACATAGGGCTGTCTGCTGCCCCACAGAGAGCTGTCTGCTGTCAGCACCAAGCTGGCTTCGGTTCTTCTGTTCCCCTCTCTCTCTGCCCCTCTCCCACTTGTTCTCTCTCTCTCTCTCTCTCTCTCTCTCTCTCTCTCTCCCTCAAATAAAAAAAAAACATTAAAAAAAAGAGGGCAGAGGATCTGAATAGACATTTCCCAAAGAAGACATACAGATGTTGAACAGGTACCTGGAAAGATGCTGAACATCACCAATCATCAGGGAAATGCAAATTAAAACCACAATGAGCTATCACCTGACACTTGTTAGAATGGCTATTTTCAAAAAGATAAAAAATAACAAGTGTTGGCAAAGATGTAGAGAAAGGGAACCTTTGTGCACTCCTGGTGGGAATGCAATTGGTGTAACCACTATGGAAAACACTGTGGAGGTTTCTCAAAAACTTAAAAATGAAAGTATTATATGATCCATCAGTTTCAATGCTAGGTATTTATCCAGAGAAATGAATAACACTAATTCAAAAAGATACGTGCAACCCCATTGTTCATTGGAGCATATTTATAATATAGCCCAGATACAGAAACATATATCCATGGATATTACTATGTGAGATGTATATTTGAATATTATGTGAGATATTTTTATGAATATTATTCATTCATAAAAAAGAATGAAATCTAGTGCTGTCTTCGGCAGCACATATATTAAAATTGTAACGATACAGAGAAGATTAGTATGGCCCCGTGAAAGGGTGACATGAACATTCGTGGAGCGTTCTACAGTTAAAAAAAAAAATGAAATCTTGACATTTGTGACAACATGGATGGACCTTGAGGGCATTATGTTAAATGAAATAAGAGAAAGACAAATCCTATGTGATCTCACCAATGTGTGGAATATAAACAAAAACAAACAAACAAAAAAAGCAAGGATCCCCCCCAAAATCTAGTTAGATACAAAGAACAGATTGGTTATAGCCAAAAGTGGAAGGTTGGGGGTAGGCCAAATGGGTATAAGGAGTCAAAACGTACAAACTTGCAGTAAAAAAAAAATGACAGTTTTTGAAAGTGGTTGTACTACTTTCCACTTCAACCATGGCAATTCTAGTTGCTCCACATTCTCTCCAACACTTGGTACTGCAGCCATTATAATGGAGGCGTTTTGGTGTCTCATTTGATTTAATTGTCATTCCTCTGGTGACTAATGATGTGAAAGATATTTCCATTTGCTCTTTGGACATTCATATGACTTCTTTGGTGAAGTAGTTATTCCAGTCTTTTGCCCATGTTTTATCTGGGTTATTTGTATTCTTACCATTGAGTTGTTAAAAATGTTTTATAAATTCTGAGTATAAGTCTTTTGTCAATAGACATAAATATTTTCTCATGGTCTATAACTTTAAATTTCATTTTTAAGTGCCATTTTCTAAAGAATAGAAGATTTTAATTTGAATGAAGTCCAACTTATCAAGGTTTCTTTTATGCATACTGCTTTTTGTTTTTTACTTTTTTGTTTTCTGGGAAATCTTTTGCTAGACCAGGGTTGTATAGATTTTCTCCTTTATTTTAATCTACAAGGCTTATAATTTAACTTTTACATTTAATATATTAACATTTAATATATTTCATTAATATTCATTAATATCATTGCTTTCATTAATTCCGTTTGATAAACATAATATTTTCTGTGACTTAAGAAGCTTGAGAATTCATGGACTCTTTGTTGGAGAATATAGGAGTACCACTAACAACATGAACTATCAGTTCATGATAGTATAGAATCCTCACTAGTCATTATATCCCTCATCTATCACCACTACTATCTTATGAAATAAAACACCCTCAAACTCAGTGGATTAAACAAAAATCATAGATTCTTTCTCGTGTGTCTGGGGTGCCGGGAGATCAGGTGTTCTAGAATGGTTTTGTCTGGGATTGACTCCAAGCAGAAGATGGGGTCCTCTATATTTCTGCCATCCTCCGTGGGTCAGCAGCAGACTGATGAAAATGTTCTTCTCATGACAATGACAGAAGGCAAGAAAGAAAGCCCAACTACACAAGCACATGTCAAGCTACTTAACTCTTCATGGCTGCGAACATGCCTTTAGCCAAAGTAAGTCTCATGACTGAGCCCAAAGTCAAGAAAGAGAAGAACATTATGCTTACACTAAAAATTAACTGAAACGTAACATAAATAGGATGTAGACACAGGTAGGATGAAATGTTAATATCAATGATTTACTCTTCCATTTCACTTATGGGACCTTTTAAAGAAAACCAACTAATATTATAAAATATCAGCAAATAAAAATACATTTAAAAATATATTTATCCTGCCTTTCTAGTACACATTATTAATTAAGATATTCAAAGAGTTGATGGGGAATGTGTATCTTCAACTAATAAAAGAAGAATTGATAAAATCAGAATATTATCATTCTTAAATATTTTAGAATTATATTATCGCCATTCCCTACCTATCATGAAATAACATATGGCCCATTGTCATCATTGTTTGATAAAAAATATTATGAGAAAAACTTATAGAACAAGGAAAATAACAATACCAGAGTTATGGAGAAAAAAATTAATAACCAACCTAAATAGACTCCCAGTAGTCAAAGCTGATAAAATTTGAGCATTGACAAGCATAATAACAGCAATAGAACAGATTCATTAAGATATTTAAACACAGCTCATAAAGATATTGACAACAAGCAAAATTTAAATGAGGAAAAATAACACACTGATGTTATGATGTTGATGTTATGATGATAGAAATTAGCTCATTATTTTTTAAACATAAGAAAGAAGGGAAACAAGCATTTGTCTAGCATTTCCTATATGAACTGTAATTCAGGGTAACCAAATAGTTGATAAGAGAAAGTTTCTCTTTATATGAGTATTTCAGTTACAAAATTCATAAATATTGAATCAATTAGACTATCACTATTCTACAACTAATCAAACAACAGACTTAAGCAAGGATCATCAATTGCCAACATGACTCAAAAAAGAACAAACAGCTATTACGCATCTCTTGAACAAAACATATAATAAATACCACCTATAAAGTAGTATTTCAAAACTGTCTAACTTCAATCTAATCAAATTTCTAGCTTTCACCTCTAATTTATATGAGATGCAGAGGAGACAGAAACATGTTACACTAGAGTGTAGGGAACTATAATGTAAAACTGGTCAGAACAAATAAGATTGTCCATGGATTGATGATTATTGGAGTGAAGGAAAATGGAATTTTTTAATCTTATTTTTGTATATATCTGAATTTGAATAATAGTTTTTTCTTAATCACTGGGCTTTTTTTTTTTTTTTTTTAAAGCCAGGTGTGATATAAACAGACAGAATGTCTTATTCTGGGGGTGGAGAATCCAAGTTAACCTTTAAGCTGCCTGACAAGAGAACCAAAGAGACAGTGGCTAGTGCACATTTTCCAAGATACTGAGCTCCCTTCTGAATACTAATATCAGAATGCCTGGTATCAAGGACAATGAGAAACTAATGTGGGTGCTAAAACTAGAGTGGTTGCTAGTTTCCAAGATTCAGAAGTTAGTCTTTCATCCAGAGCAGTAACTAAGGTTCCTAGGTAATTGAACCATTAAAAGACAAAAAATCACTCATGTGGCCATATTCATGCATTAGGCTAAATATGTTTCATCCAATAATCAAACATCCTGAGTATCTTTATAAATGGCTTATGATGGTATGTTGTCATGAACAATTGTATATCTCATAAAAAGAAATTCTTGCTGATATGAGACAGTTAATGAGCTGCCACCAATATTTCAAGAAGTAAGATGAGGGCATGGTGATTCTGAGTCATATATATTCCTTCAGCATTCGTGAGGGCTGGCATTAAATGACACCATTTATTTTGTACCACAAGACCCTGGTATTCTAGGGATATCCTCTTATTGTTCTGATGTTGTTAAGCCTGTTCATGAAAATTATCTAGTAAGAATTTTAATAATGCAAAGACATTGTGGCTCCAAACATAACTGTGCTATTAATATTGCTATTAAGAAGCATTTGCCAATGCTCTTGTGTTACCTATAGAGGCTCTGATTTGCAGATGAGACTTCTGTGTGGTTATCTAGCTGATTTCTGTAAACTTGAATTCCATAGGGAAGACACTAGTTCCTGGACATATGACTCTGGTATGTCAATGGTATTTATTGACTTTGCTGAGGGCAATGTGAAACTTTGGCATCAGAAAGTGTGTTAAATGTGTTGAATAGTATGTGAAGTCAACAAGTAAAATAGAAATTGCAATTTGGAAAGGAAAGTGATTGAGGATGTAGTCAAAAGTTAGGAAGATGAATGGACACAGAGAGAAAGAGAGAGAAGGAGAGAAATATAAAGATAGAGAGATAGGGAGGGGATAAGGAATGGTTCAGAGCATATAAACAGATACATGAATGGAAGTGCTGTCTTATATCATCTAAGGTTGACAGTGTGCTCATGGAACTGATCTTGTGTTGGTGAAGTTGGTCAAAATTTAAATATTTTTTCTTTCAGGAAACAAATCTATAAGTAATCGATACTTGTACTAAAAGAATTAAGAATATGTCTTTCCTGTACCTCCTCTTAGGTTCATTTCTAGAGCAAGAATGCTGTTATATACAACCAGATGGATTATTGGTCTGGCTCTGTATGTCAGCTCCCATGCAGACACAGCTATAAAGATATAACATAAAACATAAAACATAAACACCCCAGAAAAAGCATCAGAGAGAAATCTGAATTACAGGTTTTTCTCAGCCATGACTCTTGTTATTGACCATGCTATTCTGTTATCTTGCTATTCATGAAATGAGGAAGAGCAGACACACATTCCTCTGCATTTGGAGGCCAATTAGCAAATGGGCAGAGCTGCTTGGAAGATTGAACCCTTACACCAAACTACCACACTGAAAAACATACAGTGTGCTACATGAAAACATATATATATATCACAAACAGAAAGATTAACACCCTAGTAATACTTAAGGTTTAGGGTTTAGAATACAGCAGAATTATTTGGGGAAGAACGTTAAAAATACTGATTCTTAGAGGCGCCTGGGTGGCTCAGTCGGTTAACCATCCGACTTCAGCTCAGGTCAGGATTTCATGGTTCGTGGGTTCGAGCCTTGTGTCGGGCTCTGTGCTAACAATTCAGAGCCTGGAACCTGCTTCGGATTCTGTGTCTCCCTCTCTGTCTGTTCCTCTCCCACTCATGCTCTGTCTTTGTCAAAAATTAAAAAAAATAAAAATAAACATAAAATAATTTCAAAAAATACAGATTCCTAGGCTCCATTCTTAGAAATTTCCAATTATTATATAGTGGAGCAGGGTTGGGAATCTGTATGTTAGTGAACAGTCCAGGTGGTTTCAATATGTCTAGTTCCTGGAACCTGATTATCATAACACTAATAAACTGACACAATATGAAAAGAGGTAGAAGTTAGAAAATGTACATTTAAATCTTCATGAGATTACAGGAAAATATTAAGACTCCCATTGTAGGATGTAGGTACATTTATAAGCACATAGATCTACATTATATAATGACATACAATGTATTCTTATTCCGATTTTTTAATGTAAAAATAATTTAAATGGTAAATTTCCTACAAAGCATATAAAATTAAATCCAGATCAACTAGGCATGGGATTCACCAATTACTAACATTTTTAGAATGCCAAATAGATTCTACTTTAAATTTCCAAACTGCCCAACTTAATAAAAGTTACATAGCTGTGAAAGCCCCATTAAAACATAAAAACACATAAAAATGCCACATTGCAGGGGAGAGGGGCATTGTATTGAACACAACCAGACACAGTTTCTGGCCACTTTTCTTTTTCTTTCTTTCTTTTTTTTTTTCTTTTCTCTTCCATTCAATTTTTTTTTTTTTTTTTTTTTTTTTTTTTTTTTTTTTACTGTTTATTTGTTTTTGAGAGAGAGAGACAGAGCTTGAGCAGGGGAGGGGTAGAGAGAGGAAGACAGAGACTCTGAAGCAGGCTCCAGGCTCCAAGCTATCAGCACAGAGCCCAACATAGGGCTTGAACTCAAAAACCATGAGATTATGACCTGAGCTGAAGAAGGTGCTTAACGGACTAAGCCACCCAGGCACCCCTTCTTTTCTTTTTTTTTTTTTTTAAACCAAGTCGTTACTCTTAAGAAAACTTTGCTCTGTCAAGAGAGACATAAGCAATATGAACAGCTGTTAGAGTCTAGCCAAGAATTTTTCCAGGAATTATCCTTGGACAACCTGCAACAGAATTACTTGGTATTTATTTTAAAGTGCAGATTCCTAGAAGTATATACGTCCCTTACACATATATATTTTTTAATGTTTATTTATTTTTGAGAATGAGAGAGAGAGAGACAGAGCACGAGCAGGGGAGGGGCAACGAGAGAGGGAGACACAGAATTCTAAGAGCCTCTGAGCTGTCAACACAGAGCCTGACGCCTGGGTTGAACTCACAAACCGTGAGATCATGACCTGAGCGGAAGTCGCTTAACTGACTGAGCCTCTCAGGCGCCCCAGCTCCCTTACATATATTCAGTAAGAATCTGGTTGAAGGGATGGTTCTAGGATGATAGTAAATATCTTTAAATAAGTAATTTCCAGTTTTAGAGTCTGAGATGCACATCATAAAGATCTGACAATAGAAAGGGGAAAAAAAAGACTGTGTGGCTTGAATTTTCACTGTGTTTTCTTAAATTTTTACTTCTTTCAATACTAACAAAGGAAAGCCTCCAGTGCTGGGACAGGTATAGGATAAGGTGAGTGAGGCAATTGCCTTCGGTGCAAAAATTAAAGGGCGATTTAAAAAAAGAAAATAAGAAAAGCAGGATAAAATACAGTGCCAAACCATATTGGAACTGAAGTAAAAGAAGTTAATAGTTAAGTAGTGCTGATTCTGTCTTTCTTTAAAATTATTTTCTAGGGGCGCCTGGGTGGCTCAGTCGGTTAAGCGTCCGACTTCAGCTCAGGTCATGATCTCGCGGTCCCTGAGTTCGAGCCCCACGTCGGGGTCACGTCGGGGTCTGTGCTGTCTGCTCAGAGCCTGGAGCCTGTTTCAGATTCTGTGTCTCCCTCTCTCTCTGACCTTCCCCCGTTCATGCTCTGTCTCTCTCTGTCTCAAAAATAAATAAACGTTAAAAAAATAAAATTATTTTCAATCAATCATGGATAATTTTTCATTAATTTTATTCCTTAAATACTACATTAAAATGTTGCTTATCTTGACTACTGAACTCTTCAGTACCCCTTTAATTTTTGTACCCGAGGCAAATGCCTTACCCTAGTTTCGGCCCCTCTGCATTGTGTGGAATGGACTTACCCCAATTATTTAAAAGCATGTTAACAGGAAAGCATGAAAGGTTCTTTTCTTCCAATTATATATTCTGGGCAAATATGTTTCTGCCTAAAGGTAGGACCAACCATGCTCCCCAAATTTAATCAGATCCATTCTGTGATGAAGCCAAATGAACTTGTTTTCTTAGACTGAAATGGAAGTAGAAGTGCCCTAAAATATATGCCAATCACTTTTTTAAATTAATCAGTTAATGTACTAAAAATGAAATAAGGTAGGGAGGAGGATGCATAAAGAAAAAAAAAATATATATATATATATATCAAGCTGAATTGGAATGCCTATATTCAGGTTTGGGCATATAATAAAAATACTGAGTTGATTAAATAATAGTTCTCATCAACAATCTATGTCTTCAAAGGTTCTACTCTATTGCTATTATTATATTTTTGGTGGAAAAGTTTCTACAAAGAAAACGTTTTTGAAGTCCTATGACCAAGAGGAAACCCAAGCCAAGTATTTGATGGCCTACTCAGTACTTGTTGTGACATATATTCATAGAAGCAGATTTTGTCATACTGGCTTTTTCACCATTACAGAGTTTCATTACTGTATGCTTTTTTTTATGTTTGTTTGCTTGTTTGATTATTTATTTATTTATTCATTTATTTATTTATGTAAGAGAGAGCAAGCATGAGTAGGGGTGGGGCAGAGAAAGAGGGAGACAGAGAATCCTAAAGCAGTCTTGCATTGTCAGTGCAGAGCCTGATGCAGGGTTCAACCTCACAAACCCATGAGATCATGACCTGGGCTCAGGTCAAGAGTCAACATAGTTAACCCACTGAGCCACTCAGGTGCCCCATGCACTATTGTCTTCATTAGATGAAAACAGCTTGTTTAAAGCCTATACAGGGCTCCTCAGAAAATTGTTCAAACATAGCTTAGGTTTGCAGCATATAAAGGGATACAAAATCTAAAAAATAAAGTTAAAACTTAAACTTAAATCTGAAAAATAAAACAAACTTAAAGTACCTTTTGAGCACAGTTAAGCGAGTCAGGATTTGGTTAGTTGTAGAAGTAAAAAAAAAGTGACGTGTTGGTGGTAATTTCTTAAAAGCCCCAAAAGAAAAAGAGAATATTTAGATGAGTAAAATAAGCAGCGGTGATGGTCACCAGTATGTTGATTGAGATTATCTCCCGAAATATGGTGTGGGTGCTTTTAACTCATTATAAAAAAGTACATTGTTTAACTTTTTTATATAATGAGATTGTTTTGCTTACAGACAAAACATTGTAATAGTTTCCACTTTTAGAAATATATTCATATCCTAATGTCTGTGGAAAAATTTCGGGGTTGGAATCTAAAAGGAGATTTTTTGAATTAATAAGGATTACAAGGCTCTAAATTGCATCAATTTTATATGGTAAAATTTTAGGGACATTAAAAATTGAAATTGATACCTTTTAAAAGTATTTATGTTACTACCCTACACAGTGGTGGAGAAATGAGCAGGAAGACTATGTTAGGTCATTTCAAGCTTTATAATTATATTATTTGAAATGCTTTTTCAAAAAATGAGGAAGAGTACTACAGTAAATTCTCCAGAATTTTGCTGGTTCCATTATTGTTGAAAATATTTTTATCATTAACTTGTATGACAATATCATATATACTATGTAGAGTTTATCTTCATTTAAGAAAGTAGAACCTTAGACCAAGAACCTAGTTCATTTCAGCAAAGTAAATGACAAAGTTCTAACAATTCCTTAATATTTAAGGATATGGAATTTTTTTCTTTTGCCTCGAGGCTTTCTGGCAATTTAATAAGGGGAGATTGACATTCTTATTTATATACTATTTTGCTTATATTTACCCTGAATTTAACTAATACTCTTTCATGTTTAAAGATTATTCTCCAATTTATCCATTTATTAAACAAATATTGACTGTGTCCCTACCATATGGTAGACACTGTGATAGACACTGTCTGAGACACTTTGAACTAAGGAGACAGAGGCAAACAAGCTAGACATACAGACTGTCCTCAGGAAGTAGAAGTCATAGGCTTGCCTCCCTTCCCATGCAAGACAGTACCAATAAGCAGAACATTTTAAAATATCCTCTCCATATCTTTGGACACGGTTATTCTCGAATCTCTCTACTCTAGAGATAATATTTACGAAGTCATTTACATTTTTATGGTGAGAATTCCCTAGATTACTTTGAGGACTAAAGCAATAGAAAATGGGAAAATGCATGCTCACTGTTACTTAATTGAATGCTTTTTGAATAAAGCCTAGTGCTTATAGCCATGGTAATGTCATATAAAAATTATGTTTATGTGTTGAAGTCAAATGCATTCATGGTTTACACATTAGAGGAAATATTTCTATGTACTGTCACCCAGACATACATTAACAATTTACACATTGGATAACAATACTACATTTGCATGACTTTAAAATGTTTGAAAATTTGCAAACATAATGAAAAGCATGACTATTTGCACATGAGATTAATTTACTGTTAGAAGGTGAAATTCTGCAGAAAGCTATCTATTCCATCAGGACATACATTCTACCCTCTGTGCCTCCTGCATGAAGAATAAAATAAGGCCTGGGGTGGCTGGGCGGCTCAGTCAGTTAGTGTCTGACTTGGGCTCAAGTCATGATCTCATTGCTCCTGGGTTTGAGACCTGCGTTGAGCTCTGTGCTGACAGCTCAGAATCTGGAGCCTGCTTCAGATTCTGTGTCTCCCTCTATCTCTACCCCTCCCCTGCTCATGCTCTGTCTCTCTCTGTTTTTCAAAAATAAATAAACATTAAAGAAATTTTAAAAAAGGAATAAGGCCATATACAAACATGTCCTGACATCTTTCCATCTGTAATTTACAAATCCCTCCCTTGACATGTCATAAATTTTCTTTAATAATATAGAGAATGGACATTCCATGAAGTTCTACTTGGACCACCAAGCACAGCTAGAAAAATCTTGAAAATATTAACAAGTCTCAAGGAGAAAATGAAGCAGCCAAGAGATGATGGTCAATGATATGGACCAATAGTTAAGTACATTTTGATTAGACTGACAGTATGCTGTGCTGTTATTTACATGATATTTCCCTTAGGTGAAAGGCTAAGAAATCAAAAAAGGCATTCAATAAAAAATTACCAGGCATTTGACAAACAAAACCAAATGACACACAAAAAAAAGACTTTAAAAAGGGAAGCTCAAGTAAAATAATACGGGATTCAAATATTGAAGTTAATCAGAAATAGAATTTGAAATAATTGTGATTAATATGTTAAGAAAATAGATAATATAATGAAGAATTTCATTATAGAAAACTAGAATCATAGAATAATCAATTGTACAACTGGAAAAATTACAACCACTTGAAAAAATTTAAATAGGGTAGGTTAGAATCAGGAGAAGAAAAAAAATAGTGGACTACATATAAGTCAATAGAAAAATGTCAAGACTAAAACATCAAAAATATAACAGAAATTAGAAATTAAAAAAATCACTTGAGACATATAGAATGTGGGGATATTATCTAATATACTTGAAATTGCAGTTCAAGCAACAAAGAGGAGAAATCACTGATTCAGCAACATGTGATACTGGCCAAAAATTTTCCAAAATTGATGAAAGATATCAGGTCACAGATTTAAGGAGATCTTAAATCTCACTTTTTTTTTCTTTCTGTGTGTGTGTGTGTTTATAGAGTTTATTTATTTTTGAGAGAGAGAGACAGACAGACAGACAGAGTGTGAGCAGGGGAGGGGCAGAGAGAGAAGGAGACACAGAATCTGAAATAGCCTCCAGGCTCTGAGCTGTCAGCACAGACCCTGATATGGGGCTTGAACTCATGAACCTTGAGATCATGACCTGAGCCGAAACTGAACTCTTAACCAACTGAGCCACTCAGGTGCCCCCTTAAATCCCACCTTAGAAAATGATAGTAAAACTGCCCCAAACCAGAATAAAATTCTTAAATCCATCACTGAGGCTAACAATACACATTACCTTATAGGACCAGCAAGATTACTTGGCAGTGGTCAATATGCCATAATTAGTGGAAGCTAGAAAATATTAGGATGATAGTTTCAAAATGCTCAAAGGAAAAAAAGTTTCCAAATGCGAATTTTCTACAAAGGAAAAGTTTCTTTTAAAAACGAAAGCAAGGGGTGCCTGGGTGGCTCAGTCGGTTAAGTGTCCAATTTCAACTCAGGTCATGATCTCACAGTTTGTGAGTTTGAGCCCTACATCAGGCTCAGTGCTGATAGCTCGGATTCTGTGTCTCCCTCTCTCCGTGCCCCTGCCCCACTCATGCTCTGTCTCTGTCTCTGTCTCTCTCTCTCTCTCTCTCTCAAAAACAACTAAACATCAAAATTTATAAATAGATAAATAAATAGATAGATAGATAGATAGATAAATAAAAGCAAAGGCAAAATCAGCATATTGAAACAAAATCTGAGATTTTTTGCCACCATTACATCTATAGTAAATGAAATAACAAAAGAAAGTTTTCATACAGAGAAAAATAAATCCAATGAAACAAGTAAAAGAAGGAAGGGATGATAAGCTATGGAAAAGTTAAGTATGTGGCTAATTATAAATAAACATTGACCTATAAAATAATAATAGTAATTTATTATGGGTATTACAATGTAGAACTCTAATACGAGACAACAGTAACTCCAAAGCCATAAAGGGGCAAGGCAGTTAGAGAAGTCAAAAGCCTGTGCCTTGTCCTGGAAATACTAATTTATGTTTGGTTCTGGTAAGTCAAACATGCATGCTGGAATCCTAGGAAACCACCAAAAACTGATAAAGGAGGAAAATTAAATAATACAAATAATTCACTAAGTTGATAAATGCAACAAAAGAGAGGGAAAGAAAAAAATAAAAAAGGATACTTACAAAATAAGTAGGAAGATAGTTGGTTTATGCCCAAATATATCAGGAAGTAACTGTAAATAGGCAAATAACTCCAAGACAAAGAAAGTCATAAAGAATTTTGAAACTTAACCAAATACAATTTATAGAGAAGAATGTTAAATATAAACATGCAGAAAGGTTATAGTAAAAGGATAATAAAAAGAGATATACCTTATTATAAGAACTAACTTAGCTACACTAATATCTGACAAAACAAACTTTAAGGCTAGCAGCATTACTAGAGATGAAAAGGGATATAGAATACTGATTAAACCATTCATCTTCCAAGAATATAGAACAATTATATTTTTTATTCAATAAATTATACAAATATATAAAGACAAAAAATTAAATATTGAAATTATATTATAAAAATATATGAAAGTAATTTATAGAACATAAAGGATATATATATGAATTACATGGTAAATAAACTTGATCTAATTGACAACATTTAGCATTTATGCACAGTAACTATGAAGCAAACATTCTTTTCAAATGTATGTGTAACACCTAAAAAATTAACATGTATAAGCCCTTAATGTAAGTTTCAACACATTTCAAAGAACTGATATCATATTGAATATGACTTTTGATGCATAACATTATGAAGAAAATATCTAATGTTTGAAAGTTAAGTCATGTACTTCTATGTATCTATGGGTCAAAAGAAAAATTACAATTACAGATGTTGAAAATACAATTTTTATGCAAATCATAATGAAAATTGCACATATCAAAATTTGCAGGTGCAGCTAAAGTCATGCTAAGAGGGAAATGTATAATCTTAAAGAAGATATTTAAAAAGAAGAGTGACAATATTGTAAATAACCATCTTAAGAACGTAGCTAGAAATTAGAAAAAGTGCATTAAACCTAAAGAAAATAAAATATTTTTAAAGGCACAAGTCAATTAAATGGAAAACAAATACACAGGAAAAAGTCAACAAACCTTGACTCTTAGGAAAGATGATTGAATTTAATAACTATGAGTTATGAAGGTAAAAAGAGAGGAATTAATCATTACTAATGCTAGGGAAAATGAAAGATCTTTAAGCATCCTATATGAATGAATAAAAAAAAAGGAAAGTCTTAGTTTAGATGGCTTCTCTGGCAAATATTTTACCAAGCATGAGAAAAACAAACAAGCAAACAAACAAAAACCAGGAACATTTCCCATTTTATTTTAAAAGGATAACATTACTTTGTTCTCAAATTACAGGCCATTATCTTTCAGAAATTTATGTGTAGAAATCCTACCTAAAATATTCCCAAACAAAATTAATAAAAGAGTCATTATTAGGAACAAGTAGGGTGTATGCCAAGAATTTAAGACTGATTTACATTTGAAAATTAACCAGTGTTATTAATCACATTAATAGAGGAAGGGAGAGAAATTATATGATTGTATAAAACTATGTTGAAATAGCATTTGATGGAATTCAATAATATTAGTAGCCTGAGATTAGGAAGGAATTTACTTAATATGATTAAGTACGTTAAAATGCAATAGGCATTATGCAATAAGGCATTCTTGCTTTTTCTATTTTGGTATTTTTTTCTCTCCCTATCTTCAATCTCTTAAAGAAGACTCCAGAATAATAATTTTATACTGTATTTAATAGCTTTCTGTTGTTTAAGTACTGTAACAGAATGGTGCAGTGAACAAGAATATGGGCCTTAGTCTTAGACAGACTTAGTCATCACTCCATCAAGAAGCAATCTGTGCATTTCAGGATAAGTCAATCAGTATCTATAATTTTTTGTTGAGAGACAGATATGGAGATGGAGAGAGAGAGAGTGAGAGAGTCAATGAGAAAGCAAGAGAGCAAGAGAGAGGGAATGAATGAGTGAATGAATGAATGAATGAATGCCTATGTCTCAAGGTTGTTATATGAATTACAGTAATATATATGTAAAATCATCTAGCAAATTGCCTCTTATACTTGTTCTTCTATACCTATATTTTCCCAAACTTTTATCATGTATACTGTATTAGTTTCCTATGGCTATAAAAACAAAGTATCACATTCTAGGTGGTTTGAGACAAAAGAAATTTATTTTCTCACAGTTTGAGACAAAAGAAATTTATCCTCTCACAGGGAGGCTAGAAGTCTGAAATCAAAATGACAGCAGAGTTGGTCCTTTCTTGAGACTCTACAAGAGAATCTGTTCCATTTTTGTCTCAGAGCTTCTGGTGGTTGCTAACATTCTTCGGCATTCCTTGGCTTGTAGCTGTATCCCCCAATTTCTTTGTCTTTTCATGGCCATCTTCTTTATTTGTTCTCTGTATTCAAATCTCTTTCTCCTTATAAGGACACTAGTCATTGGATTTAGGTCCATCGTCATTTAATATGATCTAATCTTTACTCGATTATGTCTGCAAAGACCTTATTTCCAAATAAGGTCACATTCATAGATACTGAGAATGAGAACTTCAGCTTATGTTTTGGCGAGGGTGGGGGGTGGAGTGGGACACCATTAAACCCACAACATATATCAAGCAGGCATTAAACTGGGAGAAGCTAAGAGATTTGCCTGGAGTAGTAAACAAAAGTAATGAATGACAAAGCCAGAACTAGAAAACATGTTATTCAGAATCCAGTGTCTCTTCTCAGGTGCCAAGCCGCTTAAAAAATCATCTTCGGGATTCCAGAGGTAAACTTTTAATCTTGATTGTGTCTATTTATAACCTATTCTATATCCTTGGCTGGATTTAGAACATGTAAATAAATCATGTGAAATGTTGAACTCAGAGAAAAATAATACACAAGTGTGAGTTGGCATAAGTATATGTAAACACAAAGTGAAGGTGACACATTGGCAGCCTATGTGCCATTTCTAACCAGCAGAGACGTCTGTTCTTTCCTACAGAGTGGTTGTGGAGGTTATTATTTTTGATGAGTTAAGATTTTTAAAATCAGAAGATTTTACTTCAAATTCCAGATCTCTAACTGCTCTTGAAAAAATCATATGATCTGGCAACACGGGACCCAAAGGAACACAGGAGGCTAGAGCTGAGATTATTATTTTGTAGAGAAGTATGTGATTTTTAGTTGCTCACAATACCAAGCAATCTTCATCATTTCCCCAGTTGTGTTTACCTTATTCATGTATATCATGTACATACCAGACTTTGTCAGTCATTTCAGTCCGCTCTCCTTGATCTAGAGAAAATTAAATTGTCTAGTACTGCCTATAGTCTCATTCAATGGTATGTCTCCATCAAGTGCACAAATATAATTTAGGGTCTAGTTCATCTCCATTTTACTGTCATTTTTCCTTCAGCAAGAATAAATCTCTTATAAAAATAAAACTCTTGTCAATTCTGCTTCACAAGTAATTTTGAAACCCTAACTTTTTTTTCTTTTTTGGTATGAAAATGTTAAGTGTTTTTCTCTAACCTGTGAAGTTCCAATGGGGTATATCTAAAATCTACCACTGCTTTACTGTTAACATACTTAGCTCTGTGTATGTGTGTGATATGATTTATAAGCGTTATATATTTTGAACATTCAGATGACCAAAATATATTTCTCAGATTTCTCTATCTTCATCCACAGTTCCTGAAAGTGCTTTAGACTCTTAAAGTTGAGTGGGTGTTTTTTTTTATTAATGAAGACAACTTTTGAACCTCATCCAAAGGTGGGGCTGGTTGCCAGAAGAATCAACAATGTGGTTAGATGATTGGAACTTTCAGTCCCACTCTCTGATCTTCATTTCAGCTGAAACAGGCTGGAGGTTGTATCAACTAATGACCAATGACTTGGTCAATCATGACTATGCAATGAAGCCTCCATAAAAACTGAAAAGGACTAGGTTCAGAGAGCTTTTAGGTTGCTAAACCTATGGAGACCTGGGAGAGAATGGTATTCCTGGAAGGGGCATGGAAGGTCCAAGCCCTTTCCCACACCTCGGCCTATGTGTCTCCTTACCTGGCTACTGATTCATATTCTGTATCATATCTTTTAACAAACTGATAAACCTAAGCATTTCCCTGAGTTCTATGAGCCACTCTAACAACTCAAGGAGGAGGTCATTGGAACCTCCAATGTATAGCCAGTCAGAAGCATAGGTAACAGCCTGGGACTTGTACTTAAATCTGAAGTTGGGGCTGGGGGCAGTCTTGTAGGACTGAATCCCTAACCTGTGCAATCTGATGGCATCTCTGGGCAGATAGTGTCAGAATGGAATTGAATTCTAAGATACTCCGCGAGTGTTTGAGAATTGCTTGGTGTTGTATGTGGTGGAGCCCTCTTCCCCATTGTTGGAACAGGGTCCAGAAATGCTAAAAGAGTTGGGGTCAGTAGTGTTTGTGTATGTGTGATTATATATTTAAATAATTATATATTTGTGTGTATATGTGCATGTATACATATGTGATTATGTTATATATATATATGTGTGTGTGTGTGTGTGTGTGTGTAAATGAAAAACAATATTAAGCAGATGTAGCAGGGTAAAAATAAACTAAACTGGGTAAGAATGGTGAACATAAAAACTAGAGGAGAAGGAGAGAGCCCTGAAAAAATAATGAGGCTTGAAACCATAAAAGAGGGAGTAGTTTTAAAGTGATAAGAATGAAAAACAAACAAAAAACAACATAAATAAAATAAAATCACACAAGGTGTGTTAAAAAAGCCAACTACAGGGGCGCCTGGGTGGCTCAGTCAGTTAAGCGGCCGACTTCGGCTCAGGTCATGATCTCGCGGTCCGTGAGTTCGAGCCCCGCGTCGGCTCTGTGCTGATGGCTCGGAGCCTGGAGCCTGTTTCAGATTCTGTGTCTCCCTCTCTCTGACCCTCCCCCGTTCATGCTCTGTCTCTCTCTGTCTCAAAAATAAATAAACGTTAAAAAATTTTAAAAAAGCCAACTACAAAATATTTCAATATGCACCACAGAAAATAAATTTTCCACATATTTCTAGGGTAGAAATAGCTGAAATGGAGCAAGATACAACAAGGCTTCGAATATGTCATTAACTTGAACACAACTCTCCTGTCCTTCCCCCAAAAGCTAGAGTAAAGGAAATTAAACAGGACTGGTATAAAGAAATTAACTGATTTCAGGGACCCAAGGAAATACGTGTAAAACTAAATTCCAATGAATGAGAAAAATCCTTTCCTGGAGTCTGGCAGTTGAGAATGGAAGGGGTTGACTAGAAGTGGGGGTGGGTGGTAAAGTGACAAAGTTTCCATATAGGAGGAGAAATAAGTTCTTATAGGGAGATGATGAACACAGGCTCAAGTATGCCCCTAATCACTGAGTGAGATAAACTCCCAAGCAGAGGCTTCTTACAGTAGCTGCTATTCTTCTTCTGGAAGATTTTCCATCATTGTTGGAGAAAGAGGGGTGGGAGTAAGCATGGCAGAACATGCCCAGGTGTTAACGTTGCCCTAGATTTAAAAACACTGCCCATCAAACACACTGCAGGGTTCCCACAGTGAAACCTCTCTAGCAGGTGCATCCTTTAGAACTTAACCACTATTCTCAAGTATCTAGTGCTTCTCTACTATAGCTTGATACCTTAATAATTACTATTATTCTAATGGCTTGTAACTGTATTAAAATCACATTTTATCTTATGATTACTGAACAATTATATACTCTTGTGAAAGTAGCTTAACTTTGTGGTATTTAAGATTTTTTCAAAGAGAATGAAATTATGTAACATACTGAGTTTGCTTATTCTCCTGAAAATACTTAGTCAACTTCATGGGAAAGTATGTGGATTTTTCTATATTTAAATTCCAGTGTGTTTATTCCAGTCTATCGCCAAGTCCAAAACCCTATACTTCATTGTATGTCCTTGCATTTAGAAATTCCTCTAGTTGTGCTGAAAATGGGTTTTATATAGCAGCATGTTCAGTAACTATTCATCAACTTTTGTAACTAGGAAGCTCATATTGCTTTAAATAAAGGAAACCAGCTAGAGACATTTAACCACAAACCAAATATCAAGGGTTTTATTTATTTTTAAAATAAATAAGTTGTGAACTAAACAGTAGCATTCCAATTATACAACAATGATACTATAATTGATTAGAGGAATTCATTATTAATCTTAAGTTTAGTTGAGAATACCATGTAATCTAATCTATCCCTGGTAATACCATTATTTCAGTAGAAAAAATTGGCTTCCTAATGATTACCTGCATCACAGCAAATAGAAAATTCTCTCAGAGTGATAAATCTTATTATTCTTTTCAATTATTTACCAACTTCAGTAGAAAAATATTTGATGGGTAGCAACTCAAACCACCCCCCCATTATAAACTTGTGTTTCTTCTTCACTTACTTACACTAATACAGTTAAAGCCCCTTCCAAATTCATGTCAATCTGGCGATTCATGGGTATCTCAGACTCCACTTTGCCTTAATGTTAATTGAGAAAGTAGGTGTTTACACTGATTTCCTAATGTTAAAACACAAGCTATGATTGCAGCAGTAAACACAGAGTCTCTGTATTCACTTCTCAGTCAAAAAATCTTATCACTTACTTTTCATTTATTTTTAGTGTGGAGCAAGTTTCCATGTTACGATGCTCATTAATATTTAATACCTTATGGAAATATATTTGTTTATGGTGATCATGCATTTCCATTTTCATTGTTGCAAAATGTTTACCAGTTTATGGCATGAGATATTACTTATCTTCCATATTTGGGTTGCCAGAAATTCTCCCAATCAGACATGCTCATAAATAGCCACCTTGATTTCACAATTATCTCCTTTGTTCTGAGTGGTAGGAAAGCGCAGGAGTTAAAATCCTTCACACATTCCTGTATTTTAAAATTGGTATATTCCCTAAGGTGACTTGAGAGAAATTAACACTAGTTTCTACCTTTCTAGGAAAATACTAGAATGCTCTGACAAATGTTAAATTGCTTCAAAATTAGATATATAGGAATAATTTTACATTTTACCCACAGATGACAACAACAACAACAAAATAACAACATTAGAAACATCTCACCTGTTTTCATTGTTATTTCATATTGTATTTGTCATGAAGGAATGACGTTACAACATCCCAAAGTTGACTAGTTTCCCAGATTCCTCTTAATAAAATTCTTAGAAAGGAAAAAAAAAGGAATTAACATTATTAGTATCTGCATTGTGTCAAGCAATGTGCTGGGAGTATTTGATCATTTGATGAGAGGCATTGTAACAAGGTAGTTAACAACACAAGTGTTAGTTTGTATCTTACTCCTTGCACTTATATCTGCTAGGTGTGACCTTGACTGTCTGGATCAATCTCTCTGTGCTTTCTTTTCTCATTTGCAAAATGAGTGAAATTCTAGAATTTACCTCATAGGGCTGCTTTGAGGGATAAACTAAGTTAATGTAAGTAAAGCACTCAGAGCATGCTTGGCATGGAGCAGGCACGTAACATTAAACATTGGTATTATCCTCATCAACTCCTATGAAGTGAGATGCCATTATCCGTATTTCACTGATGAGGAAACTCTCAGAAAGTTGAAGCAATTTCTGTAGAAACAACACAGGAAGTCATACTTTAAAATAAAGTAAGAGCTTTTATCACTAAATTATGTTGTAATTTTTTCCCATTCTAAGCACATACTGATAATTTTCCCTATGCATATTTACTGAATAAAACAAACAGATCTTGTGGCTGTCCATATTCCTTAAACTAGATATAGTAGTTACTTTGATAACTGCAAAGCAGATTACTAAGGTAGTTCCTTACTTGTGTGTGTGTGTGTGTGTGAGCATGTGTGTGTGTGTGTGTGTGTGTGTGTGTGCGAGCATAAGGGGCAGACACAGAAGACTTGACTTTTTGTTTTAAACCTTATGCATAAGAAGTAAGAATGTTAACACATCTTTGAATCAAAACCACAGAAGAGAGTCCAGTGAAAACTATAATACAGTGGAAGTTCTGTGTAGCCCAATTAAAGATAAGATCAAAATTTGCAAGGGCAAAATTAAATAAACAAGATACTTGTTCAGGTCGTATACCATAGTGGCAATTAATGTGTGTGTGGTTTTTTTTGTTTGCTTGTTTGTTTTTATGATTCCGGTAAGGGACAGAGCTTTACTCTTATGAGTGCCTCTAGAAATCTGTCATCACCATAGGATTCACTGGTGAATATACATGCAAGATCTTAGGGGCATTATAGAAACTTTTAATTCAATTCTTAATAATTGGTTGTTGATTCCACTTACTTTTGCAGTAAGGTTTACTTCCATACTAGACACATATGGATGTATCTTATATGCTGTTTGCTCTAAAACCTAATGGTAAATGCCAGAAAAATCAAAACAGTCCCTGAATTAAGTAGACTCTTTTTTTTTTTTTTTTTTTTTTTTTGGTCCGAGTTCACTTCTTGACTGCATAACCTTAGATCAGGCATTAAATTTGAGATTTAGCTCTACATTATTTAAAATTTAATTTATTTTATTTTTTAATCATGGCAACATTATTATTTCAGTCCATTCCCAAAGAAAATATGGAGAATAAGTTGGAAATCACTAGTATTCCTATTTTGAAGCCAAGAAATCCGGATTTCAGAGAAGTGACTTCCATTGGATCAAGCAGAACTAAGTAGGTTTGAAACTAATAAAAATAGTATTTATTCAACACAATTACAAATATTTTATGCCCATTTAATCTATTTGTTCTTTACAACATCAAACAGATGATGTGGGAACTATTACTATATCCTTTTTATAGATGAGGTGACTGAGGTATTGTAATGTTAAGTATCTTACTCAAGGTCACAGCTAGTAAATGTCAGAGATGGAATTCAAGCCCAGATGACCTGATTCTAGTTTCTATACGTGTAATCACTTGACACTCTGTCTTTGTAAAGGCAATAGAAACAATAAAACTTGTGGTTCCTACCTTCAAGTTATTTAGACTCTTTTACAAATGTAGTGAAAGTATAAATATGCTTATCATAGGAATAAGTTATGGTTTCTTTGGAAGGAAATGAATATTGCATTTGGAATGTATGTTATTTCAGTACTCCTGAATTTGTCTAGTTCTTACAGTCTTGGTTTATAGGGCCTAGAGGCAGAAAATAGTCTTATCCTATAGCATTTGAGACTGGAGCTATTAGGTTTGTGGTGTTGAAATGAATATGTCTGATCTTTCTGCTCTAAAACTAACCTAAGTTAGGAATATAATAGGGTTAGGAATTTAAATGTCCATAGCACTCAAACTGTAATTTAAAGCCATACACTTCGGACTTGTCTACCACCTATTCTGCAAGCTCCCTGAAAGTTAACTCCTTTGTCACCAAACCCAGCAATGCCTACTGGGCATGCCCAAAGATATGGTTAGAGCCTCGCACGGAGTTTCACTTCCTCCAGGTTTTACCAGCTGCAAAAGACAGGAGGAGACGGATAGAAGAGTTAAACAGGTACAGAACTTGGTTTGGCTCGGAATGTCCGTGGCCAAGGCAGAGCACGGAAAGCTGGGGGGGTGACAAGAGGCTGTCGCAGAAAGCACCTTGTCAGACAGACTTGAGTCTGGTTTACAAGTTGGTGCATTAGCCTGTTAGGTCTTTCTGGCACACTTGGTAGGCAGATCGTGAAGGTTTGAAGATCGCTCAGGTTAGGGCCACAGTTAGGGGTGGGGCAGGGACGTTGGATCTAGGGGAATGCCTGAGACTGTGTGGGTCTTGCCTGTCCCTGCATTCCTCGAAGAGCTGCAGCTTTTCAGGGTTCCAAACAGGCGACCAAAGTGCGCAAGTAAACCCGGAGCTCATCTTAATCACTGACTTCTTGCCCCCTTTCTTTTAGCTGCCCAGCTCTTCCGTGGCACCCTTTCAGGTACCCTCGCCCAATCACGACTAAACCCCGGAGAAGTGGAATCTCCACACAGGTTTCCGTGGGTCTAGCAGGGGCCTGGGCATGCTCAGTAGGCTACGTGGTTCTCTGGTTCTCTCTCTCTCTCTCTCTCTCTCTCTCTCTCTCTCTTTCTCTCTCTCTCTCTCTGGGGTAGGGTGGGTGGTGACAAGTTAGAAGCTCTTGCGGCAGGTCCCCGCCTCCAGGATCGGGCTTCCCCTGCAAAGGGACGAAGCGGAGGTATAAACACCTCGCACCGCAGCGTCCCGACCTGGAAGGGCTGTGCCCGCGGGCCCAGCCCACCAGGATCTCTGCCTGAGGACGGCCCGCCGCTCTCCATGGTACTGCGGAGAGCTCAGCTCCGCCCTTCTCTTTCAGAAGGACAGCACCCGGCGTCACGTAACCCAGCCTTCTCAGGCTCCACCACCGCCTCCTCCTTCCCAGCTCTTTCCCTCTCTTCCTCCTCCTCCTGCTCCCCTCCGTTGCCTGTTCTCCCCTCCCGCACTCCTGGAGATAGACGCTCAAGCCTGACGCCTCTGAAAAGGCAGCGGCAGTCGCCTTATCCACAGACCTCAGGAAATTCGCTTTGACCGATGCATGCTTCAGGCTCTGGGTCGAGCTAAGGGGAATAACCGGGCAGGTAAAGAAGCTCAATTTGGGTTGGGGGAGGGGATGGGGCGAGGCAAGCTGGAGAAGGATATATTTCCCCCTTGTAACTGAGCCAGGAGCTGCCACAAATGCACAAGGAAGGATGGGTGGTGGGAGGGTGGAGGAGTATAGATCTTCGTTGTTTTGCATGAAGCTTTTTAAATAGATGGCAAGAAGATGAGATGGTGGAACTAGGATAGTAACTTAAAGGCTGAATGCAGTGATTTATTAGCAAAAGAAAGAAAACAGACAAGTTAGAAACCAAAGCAATAAAATATATCTGTATGTACATCTTTATTTCCCTTCCCCATCAGCCCCATGCTGTGCCTATCCTTAATTTGTGCAGTTGACTCCAGGCTCCAAGAAACTGCACTGGTATTAGAGATGGAGCTTGGAGACTGGGCGGGAAAGCCAGGGAGAATTTGGGTGTGCATTGGTATTAAGAGACTTTGCAAAAGCGAGGGGGTGGGGGGGAAAGGCACTTCTAAAAATTATCCCAAAGATTTCAGGTTCTTGGTGATGGTATATATTGAAGGATGCATGGAAAGATATGTGTGCATGTGTGTGTGTGTATGTGTATATGTGTGTGTGTGTGTGTGTGTGTGTGTGTTATAAACATATTAAAATAAATGCAGCTGCAGCGGACGAGCATACTGTATCGATCCTTCCAGTGGCTTGGGAATGAATTTGATTCTAGAAATGAAAGAAAAGATTAATGAGGCTGTTAGTCTGCTTTTGAATTAGAGCGCTTCTTCCTTTGGCTGCAGTAAGGTTGTTTTTCAGATCCTTTTATTTCATCCTCTAATTTGTGAACTCACCAGGTTTTTCCGGCACCTAGAGAGAATCCTCTTTCTCCATATAAATACAGATACTCTTCACACACAATGAGCTTCCTCTAAGAACTGGGAGAGTCAGTTGACCTCCCTGTGGTAAGAATATGTATGTTTTCCCCCCTCTCCTCCATTCCTTAAAAAATTGTCAAGGTATGCATTAGTGGAGGAGGGAAGGAGAGAGGAGTGAAGAAAGGTTTTGTGATCTATGTAATATTAATTAATAAAATAATCAGCTCCAATCCAGTCTCTCTCTCTCTCTCCCCCCCCCCCCCCACACACACACACACAAAGATTTTCTAACACATAAGCTTCAGGATGGTTTCAAAGCACTACTCTTGATCTTGAAATTTCAGATTTATTTTGCAAAATGACTGAAAAATTGGCAGATGTCTGAGTCCACTTAAAAATGAGAGTATATTGAATAATATGCTATCTTAGGATGATTTTTAAGAGCACCTTTCTTTGGGGTTGGCACAGGAGTAGGCAAGATATGGCTGGTGATTGCTGATGGTGTGGAATGTATCAGCCATAATAAATAAGCAACTGAGATGGTTATTTCTTTTTTATTTCTACTGGCCAATGTGTATGTGTCTATATGTGCTGTGTTGTCCGTGTGTGTGTGTGTGTGTGTGTGTGTGTGTGTGTTGAAAAAGAGAGAACCACTCATCAATTTCATCTGGGGAGGAACTTGAAGTGGGATCCCCTAGCTTGGTGGCTCTCAGCTGACACCTGTAGGGATTGCTCTGTACTGAAGAGAAATGCTCTTAGCTCCCTCCATGGAGGAGCAGCAGCACAATGCGGTGCCATAAATTACTGCTAGTTTCAGCTTGTAGGGGAAAAAAGTGTTAATTGCATAGTGAGCTTCTGTGTCCAGGCAATAAATGTGTGTGCGTGTGTGCCTGTGCGTGTGTGTGCAGGGGGTGGGGTGGTATAGTGGGAAATGTTGAGGGAAATGCTTGCGTTTGCTTGACATGACCAGATGAACCATTTGTGGTTTTTTTCTTTCTCTTTTCTTTTTCTTTCTTTCTCTTTTCTTTTTTTCTTTCTTCTTTCTTTCTTTCTTTCTTTCTTTCTTTCTTTCTTTCTTTCTTTCTGTCAAAATGTAAGAGTAATGTTCTTTTGGCAAAAAACAAACAAACAAACAAACAAGGCTTAAAAGCAACTCACTACTTACGATTTCTGCACCATTTCAGGAAACTGTCAGATTAGGGTTGGATAAAGAGGTGATTTTATAGTGAGTGATTCAAAGACATGATTTCATATTCTAGCATCCTGGAGCCACAGCAGCTAAGGTGTCACACATGCCAACTGCTGTTCTGACCACACAAATTCTAAGAGCTGACAGCCAGATAAGGACTCGAAGGGGAGTAAGGATCACTACACTGTTTGGCAAAATATTAAATACTTTACCCATCTTTAGAGGAGTTAATGTCATGGCAAATGAGACATAAATGCTGCCCAAAATAGATATGACTCCAGTTACATGTTTTCTCTTAGAACAGATTATTCTTTTAATAAAAGGAAAATACTTATCTGAAATTGAAAAGACACCCCCAAGAAACCATCAATGTTCTTTCTTTGAAAAACCTAAAATGGTAGGAATGTTATACAAATTCAAGCCAGTCGCAGTTTGATCTGTTTTGCCTGTTGTAAAATCTGTATTAACTGAGATTTGAATAGGATGTATTTTTATTGTCCATGTTATCAGTGCATGTTATAAGCAGAAGCCCTTAAAGGGGCCTCTTTTGCTCCCCTTGTCATATTTAAAAAAAATAAACTTTCTCAGAAAAAGTAAAAGATAACCATAAACAAATCTGTATAAAATCCTAAGAGGGTTACCTATTAACAGTTATAAAAAACTATAAGGGCATAATGGCTGATTGTAAAAGTGCAATATTAACTATTGGGAGACATCAGGTCTTCCTTGTAGATCAGGACAAATACGCCCCTTCCAATAAGGTTAACTCTGGCTTCCTAATGGCTCTAGTTATATACCTGGTTTCTGAACTGAATGATGATTTATATGATACTATAAATGACTTTAGAACTTAATTTTTATTTTAATTCTCTGCAGATTTTCTGGGTCCTTATAAAAAGACAAAACCAAAATGCATCACCAACACACAACCAATTGATATGCTGGCATCTTAATTTGGCCTCGCAGAGGCAGAGAGAAAAGAAGAGGAGCTGTTGTGACATCTAACAGCTTCTGGCTATTTCACAGCTTCAGGGTTTGAACCCTACCGTTGGGGAGGGAAAAAGAGAAGCAAAATCCAGCCTGTGAGGCCATGCACAAGGAATTCTGCATTGGCTACAGGGGTGCTGGTGGTCCATGATATGACAGAAGAAACAGGCCTTTGAAGCCACTCAGGGGTTAAGTGGTGCCGTAAAGAGGCAAGGAACCCTTTTCTCCCTTCTGGTTTGGGACATCACATCTGGAGGACACTCGAGGTACTCACAAGTATCCAAGGATCCTGGCTTATTTCTGACTTCTTGTACTTCTCTGACAAGTATTTGCTTCTTAACGGACTCTGTTTCCCTTTTGCCCGGTACCACTGATGGTACCTCGCAGATGATAGTATTCGAGGAGTGAAGCATCTGTTGACACCACCGATGCCCTTGAACTAGGTCATCGGACTCAAATGGATAAGTGACTTCCCTTGACCTTCTGTTAACGCCGTTTCCAGAACGTTGCTTCCAAAGTGTATCCTCCCTTTGGACTGGAAGATCTGCTGCTGCCCTGTACCACTGAGGTCTACGTTTTCCAGTTGGGAGGGGACTACAGGGAGAGAGGGAGGGGTTGCTGGAAGAAGAAGAAAAAAAAAAGAGGTAGATAAAGGAGGGCGCATCCCTCCCACTCCTGCCCATCCCCTTACCCTACTTGTTTCCAGACCCTTATTTCTACGTCACGGTGTCCAGGACCATTTTGACCCTGTCGGCCCCGGCACCCCCCCGCCGCACCCCAGCCCCGAGCATGGGGACGGCGCTTCTCCAGCGCGGGGGCTGCTTTCTCCTGTGCCTCTCGCTGCTGCTCCTGGGCTGCTGGGCAGAGCTGGGCAGCGGGCTCGAGTTCCCGGGCGCTGAGGGCCAGTGGACACGCTTCCCCAAGTGGAACGCCTGCTGCGAGAGCGAGATGAGCTTCCAGCTCAAGACTCGCAGCGCCCGCGGTCTCGTGCTCTACTTCGACGACGAGGGCTTCTGCGACTTCCTGGAGCTCATCCTGACGCGCGGCGGCCGCCTGCAGCTCAGCTTCTCCATCTTCTGCGCAGAGCCCGCCACGCTCCTGGCCGACACGCCGGTCAACGACGGCGCCTGGCACAACGTGCGTATCCGCCGCCAGTTCCGCAACACCACGCTCTTCATCGACCAGGTGGAGGCCAAGTGGGTGGAAGTCAAGTCGAAGCGCAGGGACATGACCGTGTTCAGCGGCCTCTTTGTCGGGGGGCTGCCCCCGGAACTGCGCGCTGCGGCGCTCAAGCTGACGCTGGCCTCGGTGCGGGAGCGAGAGCCCTTTAAAGGGTGGATCCGTGACGTGAGGGTCAACTCCTCCCAGGCCCTGCCAGTGGACAGCGGCGAGGTGAAGCTGGACGACGAGCCGCCCAACAGTGGCGGGGGGAGCCCTTGCGAGGCTGGCGAGGAGGGCGAGGGCGGGGTGTGCCTCAACGGAGGCGTGTGCTCGGTGGTTGACGACCAGGCGGTGTGCGACTGTTCGAGAACCGGCTTCCGCGGCAAGGACTGCAGCCAAGGTAAGGCCCGACGCCTGACCCACCGGGAGCCTCGGCCTGGGCAGGGCGCGGGGAGGCAGGGCGAGGCAGGCGGGGCCGGCTGGTGCATGGGGTCTTCCTTCTCTGGACAGTGTGTTGCAGCTAGTTTGCAAGGTGAAGACCTGTTTGTGGCCTCTCGGCCTTATCACCTCCCACAGCTCCTCCTTTGGCATCCTCTTAATGGTTTTTAAGCAGACCCATTTCCAGGTTCAGATTCCTCCTGGGAACCCTTTGTGCCAGCCCCACTTCCTTCCAAGTGGCAAGTACAAGGACCTCTCCTCTTCAGACTCCTCGGGTTGTTAGGCTGCTCCCCATCTTCAGAGGGCCATGGCCCACCTGAATGACCGCTGTGCTTTCCTCTACCACCTCTAAGTCTGTAATACGCAGATGTTCCCCATAAGATGCAGACAAGCATCTACAAGATTGGGCACACGTTTGGTGAAGAATGAAGTGCAGGGGTGGTTCAGTATGGTTGAAATCTCCACGTTTGTTATTCATGGTAAAGGACAGGGGGAACAGGATTCGTAGGGACTGCTTTGCCTTTTATAAGGAAAATGTAAAGTCCTGCTCCTGGTTGTGGAAAAATGGGGCAGTGGGAGGGGGCACATGTGAAAATTGTTTTGATTAGAAGGAGGAGGGTTCTTGGAATTAATGTGAATTTCTGCGGTTATGTCCACGTCCAACATTTGTCAGTTTAGGAAAAATTATGTGATTTCTCTGGTTTCTTGAAGTGGGAGACAGGTCAGCTAATATTTAGAAATGTTAGAGATTAAATAACGTATTTCTCAATTAGCAGATGCCTTGGGAAGATAAATAGCACAGAAATTTAGATGTTGTTGGACTGGGAGGCTTCTGTAGGCTAATAAAATAGGGAATGCATATGAAGGATTGCAAGAGATTTCCTGAGTATATTTAGCTAATGATATTTATCTGAGGCCAGGCTGTAATTTCTGTTGTTTTTAAGGATTGAAACAGTGCAGAGTTAAACACACACACACACACACACACACACACACACTCACACACAAAAACCATACTTGAGTTTTATTTTCTCCCTTTCATAAATAAAATTCAGTCATTAATGTGTGTCCAATGTTGCTACATGACAATGACCAAGGAAAAATATTTTATAAATACTGAAAAACCTATGAACAGAAAGTGACTGATATGCAAAAGATAAAACATGGATTTATTTGTGGCTGAGCAGGAGAGATGTCAGGGTTTAAAGTAGATAGCTAATGGGTCAAATCAAGACAGTCAACACATGGATAAATGACATGTATGACTGAAGTTGTTTTTAAAAAGATTACTAAATCTGATTTAGCTGTAAGGACAAAAGCTTTATGTGTGGCTGTGTTTTACTGTATAATGTCCCCTGTTTTTTGTTTTTTGTTTTGTTTTTGTTTTTTGGGGTTTTTTTGCTGATACCAATAAGAGGATGTAGCCCTTGTAAATCTTATTAGACTTGGCAGTTCTCTCTCATTTGACTTTAAGAGAAATGAAGACTTGGTAAAATTTATGATAGTTTAAAGGGAGTACTTAGAAAGAAAAAAGCTGGTCATTAGAGAAAGAAGAGTTCTGTAGCCTTCATGGGTTTAAGGGGAAAAACATGTAAAGGGTTATTTTATTATTTTCTGCCTTCATGAAGGTTCCCCCCCCGCCCCCATTATATTTTGGCTAAGTAATTGTAGAAGACTATGTATTCTATGGCCTATACTGCACTTCAGCTTGGCCAGTAAATTTCCATGGATTTAACACCAGGCTTTATAGTTAGGTTTTACCAAATAAAGCCTAATTTTATTTATTACAAAAATAAAACAGTACATGTTTTTCCTCTCCCAAATCTCATTTAATTGTAAATCTTGAATGAAATGGCTACATATGATGTTTTGCTTTATGATGATTTGAAGTTCCATACATCTGCACTGATTAATAGAAATAAATTTTGAAAAATGAACACTATTTTATGGGAATATTGCTCTAAGTATCCTAATGTCACTTTAAAATACAGAGCAGGCAGTTTAATGAAGGACACTTGAGATATAACTTCCTTCCTTAAATTAGGAAACAAATATGACACAATGACAGCTTGTTCTGTGTGGGAGGGTGTTTTAAATTAAATTTTTTATTTTTTTGTGCATTTTAAATGTAGGGAACCAGGGATCATGCATAATCAGGAACACTTAAGAGTGGAGAAAGCATGGCAAAAGTAATATGTTGAAGAGAAGCAGAATTAGATGTTTCTGAAATGCATTTTATTTTGCCAGTGGATAACTTTCCATAACAGGAAGAATTTAGAATTACCAAGATACATAATTGAACAGTCTAGTACCTGATGCATAAGGTAGTTCAATTCAGAAAAGAAAAATCCGTCAGGATGGTTCTGGAGCATTGATTTGTTTTGAAAATTTGATCTGGAAACAGAGTGCAAAGATCACCTCTAATCATGAAAGGAAAACATAAGGCTGGATTCTTCTGATTATCACAGAAATGAGAGATGGAGTGATAAAGGCAGAGTTGATCAGCCCAGGAGGATTGGCTCCATTTTGTGTATTTTCTCTATTTCATGTGTGTCAAGTGACTATTAAATAATTAATTGAGAATGGATGCCTCTCTGAACACCAATCATGTATTGATGGCTAGGGATAGATGGTTTCTATTCAGATGAAGTATAAGCAAAACCCTGCCTCTAGCCAGTATTTACACTGATTGCCACATTCTTTTTAAAAACTAATTTAGAAGCAAATCCACATTCATTATAGAAAATTTAGGAAAAAAATTAACAGCCAACATTAAATAAGATTCAAATTACATCTAGTTCTGACTAAATTTCTCTATTAACTTAATATTTAGTATCATTTGGTTGACTTCATATTAAAAATACAGTAAGAACTACTAAAAAGACAATGATAATATTCTTTCTCTCCTTTTTTTTCTGGCCCAGAATGTGTTGCCACAACTTCTGTATCTATGGTTTTCTAGAATATTTTTATTTAATGAGCTCTGTTTCATCCTTACTCTACTTTATTCAGGCCTAGCAAGTTTTATATATTTATTTATGTAGCAATGGAAGGAGAACACAAGAAAGGTTATGTGTCATGACCAGGTTAGTGGCAGAGCCTGCTTAGGAGTACAGGCACTTGTATTCTAGAGCCTTGTATTCTCTTCTCTGCTCAATAAGATTTCCATTTTATTATGATTGATTTTTTTTTAGGTTCAGGCATTATTCAGGAGGAAAATATATATATATATATATATATATATATATATATATATATATATATATATATATATATATATATAAATGGCTGATAGAGCAGAACTAACTTATGCATCACTTATGTTCTTTGACCCTGAAAGTCAGCCTCAGAACTCAACTATCCAAGAATGTCATCTTTCTTGAATGATGGATGCTTATGGGGTACATAGCTTTTTCGGTGAACCGTACTCATCTAAGTGCCCCAGGACCATTATTATTTAATAAGTTTCTGCTTAAAAGGACTAATAGTTTCTTAGCAGCTTAAAAGAATTAGTGAATTCCATGGCTATCCAGCTTAAAAATGAGAATAAAAGGCTGATCAATGAGAAGTGAAGTTATCCTTTTTTTATGACTTTCAGGTTTCATGTATTTTAGGGTCATTTTTATTAAAAATTTCATACTAGACTGTGAGTGTCCCTTTTATTTACTTTCCCTATTTAAATGGTCATGAACACATACACCTTATGATGGCTATTTACTATAAATTACTAAACATGGCAGTGTGATAGATGTCATTTAATAAAGTCCCTTCTTTCTAAGACTTTACTAATGTTACCAGAGAGACAGCCATATTCACTCAGTCATTTCTACATTCATTTCTTTATTCAACAAATACTGATTGAAAGCTTTCTATGTGCCTGAGTAGTAGGCTCTGGGAATAATATGGTGAATAAACTCTCAGAAATAGCTCCTACGTTCCTAGATTTAGCATTCCAATGAGGAGACACAGTTACTAAAAAAAAAAAAAAAGTAAATGGAGACTTAAAATGGCAGTATGTATTTTGGAGGACAGGTACATGATATTCTGAGAACTTAAAATAGTGTGAACTCACCTATCAAAGAAGGTTTCCTTGAGGATTGATGTTTAAAATCTGAGAGATGAGAAGGGATTAGCCAGAGTAATAATACTAGGTACAAAAGCCTGCTATAGGAAGTGTTGTGGCATATTCAAACAACTTAGAGAATGCCCTTGAGGATGGAGCTTTTATAGAGAGGAGTGGAGCCAGGTCTTTCAGGGCCTTCTAGATCATATCAAGCAAGGATTTGAATCTTTATGGTAAAAGTGATGGAAAAACAATGGAAGGGGTTAGTGTGGAAGGTGGGCAGGAGGGTGCCATTATCAAATTTATATTTCAAAATGTCACTCTGGCTACAGTGTAGAGAACACATTGATAGGGGGCCAGGGAAAAAAGAGAAAACATTACTTTCTGTTTGTCAGTCCACAAAATTTCTTTAAGCACCCACTCTAAGCTGGAGACTGAACTAGGGGGACATGGGGAAAAACAAGGTTCTTTCTTTAAGGAACTTAGAATCTTTGTGAGTTTTGTTAAGCATAGAAATCTAAGGCCATTCATTGTTAAGAATTCTTGTTTCTATCTGCAAGAAGTATTTGAACACTTTCTGTGGATTATCATGAAGATAATATCCTCAGATAAACCCACCAAGTCTATAGACTTGGAGCGCATTGGCAATGTCATACTTTGTTGTACCCTCCAAGAACCTTGTTCAATATGCTTTTCTTGTGATGGTATATATCGGTTGATTAATTCTAGGCTTTCAATATTTCAACTGCTGCAATAAAGAAAAATATTACGTAGGTACTTAATTTTTTAATTCTAATTGAGAATTTTTATTATAATTAAGCAAGCCTTTAACACAAATGCATTTGTAAAAACTTGCACCCTCCATATAAACTAATACATTTATTCATCTCAATCCTATACTTAAATAGTGATGTTTACTATATTTACTCCAGTATATAGATATAGGTATTTAATGGACTTATCCTTTTATGATTTGTCTTTGAGGCTCTCCTATAAGTTAAAATTATTTATATGTATCTGCAAAGAAGCTAGATACTATATTTGAGCTTAAAAGCTCAAGTAAGATATTCTTGTAGTTATTGTAAACATATTTTATCATATATTTACATATATGCCAGTGAAATCATGTTCCAGCTTTGGATACCATTAAATGAAATGTGATAATAAATTTATAAAAAACAAAACAAAACAACTCCTGATTTACTACAGGAAGGACTAACACTATATAATATTTATGCTATTGTTAGCTATATTGTGAGACTACCTGAAGCTACCATGGTTCCTGAAAAGTCATTGACCACGTTTTATCTTCCTTTCTCAGTAAACATTTAGTGGCCACATTGCTTGCAAGGTTAACTCCTATAAATGATCATAGAAAATTAAGTCCCAGAGATATTTGGATTTTATTTTATTCTGGAGATAATAAAGCTACTGTTAGAAGTTTCTATGCAAACTGTACTTTCAAGAAGTGTATAAGTGATTATGACATAATTCAGAATAAATCATTTTTGTATTCTAAAAGTTTTGAGTTTGTTATGCAAAATAATATTATGCAAAACCTATATACTTTTTTCCCTTGTGTACTTATGTATAATTTTATGGCACAGTCCCTTTTCTATTAATCAAAACTTAGGAATTGGTAAATTTCTCGGTCTTTGCTAAATAATAAGTCTTAAATGTTCCAGTTAGGTTTTAGATACAAAAAGTCTTTTGGTTAGTTGTATCAGAGCTCTTCAAAAATTGCATGGCTTTTTTTTTCTCTTGTGCATGGATTCTATGTGTTTCTACTTGGATATGGGAATGGGTGTGGTGCTCTCTCATAATCTTTTCCTGCCATGTTATATACACAGTGTGTGTAAACAGAATGTGGCATGTCATCTGAAAAACTAAATTCTAACTAAATTCTAGATGTGGCATTGCCTCTAAATCACTGCTACAGATAGGGTAAGGTCACTGATGTTCTTTGTTTCAATTTTCAAGATTGTAAATTGAGAAACACAAAATCAGACAACTAATACATTTGAGCTTCTGCTAACCTATTTCAGGGTGTGAGTAGTTAATAGATATAAACTCCTGGAAAAATGTGAACATTTGAAAGAAATCTCTAACGGCAGCAGCATAGATGGCCCTAAAATTTTGTGAATGTTAGTAGTGAAATGTTAAACATGTTTCTGTAAATCTATGTTGGGGTCATTTTAAATGAAGTTTAGATCATTCATACTCAATAGTGTGTATAAGATGTGGTAGTTTTCTTATTACACACTGACATGTTAGTACAGACAAGCTGAGTAAAGAAGACAATGGTTCCTTTGTTCCTTCTGTGTAAAAATCTAAACAAATGAAATAAACAATTTAAGGCAGCAACTAAGTGGGTGTATATTATGATTCTATTTATATGAAATTCAAAACAGACACAATTAAACTCTGGTGATAGAGTTCAGAATTTGTGTTACCTTTCGGCAATATGGACTAAAAGATGGCACAGTGGAGCCTCTCACATGATCTGCTTGGTGTTTACATGGATATATATATTTGTAAAGATTCACTGAACTATACACTTAAGCTTTACATATATGAGGTATCTACACGTAAGAAACTTTATGTATGTTCTATCTCAATTTAAAAAATTTCTTTAACTTATGAAAAGAATGATGCTAAATGAATACACACAATGTGTACATATTCATACCCTAAATACATGTAAGAATGTACTTAGGAAGGTTTTCTCAATGGAAATCCATATTTTAGAATGGTAGGCAAAAGGTTCAAATATTTGTAACATAAATCCAAAGAACATTCTGGAAAGCAAGTGTATATACATCTCAATACATTTAAGGGTAATGTGAGTATTCTGTTTTAAACCTCGGTACACCCTTTAACTTGTTTCCAATTTCTTGTACCTTTATAATAGAAACACATACGTAAAACAATAAACCATTCCTATTTTATATTTGCAAAAGTTAAGCAAAAGTTAAGCAAAAGTCCTACCAACATATTCAAGCAATCTCAGTTTTCCATTTAGGACAGCTCAACTACTGGAATTTTAAGTAATTGGATGATGAGTATGTTGTAAGGGTTCAATAAATATTTGAATGAGTGTTTGGATGTTGGAAAAAACATTTCCAGTCTAATCATAACTCATATAATTAATCTAAATCTACAAATATACATGATTTCTTCCCCCAAAATATTAGGCATCAAATTTTTTCAAAAGGTGTACTAGATGTCCCTCCTTTCTTGGTGCCATAAGCACCTCTTGGGTTTGAATACAATTTGAAATTATTGTAACTACTATTTCATGTTTACTGAGTGAAAAGCTTCGTACAGTGTGCTTTGTCCATCTTAACCTTATTTATTACTACAACATCCTACTTGATAGGTTTTATAAAATTCCCATTTTATAGAGGAGAAAATTGTGGATTGGTGAAGCTACCTTGCCAAAATCCCATAGCTTAATGACAGAGCTGAAATTTGAATCCGGGTGTGTCCACTACCCCAGCAGGCAACTCTCTCCATTATATGACATAACCTGTGTGTTTCACTTAACAGACAGCTAATGGCCACTGGGAATTTGTTTATGAGTTGTCAGCTTGCTGCTGATATGAATGCCTGACTTGTAATAAAGCTTTCAGAATTGGAGATCATGGCAGACCCTTAAATTTAGTGCCATTTCCTAATATCATGATAATAAAGAAACAAAATAGCTTGTCAGAATTCATCACACTCTGTTTCTATAACACTTGCTTATTTTCAGCTTTTGTTGACCTTCTATTAATATTATGCTTAATGGGTTGATTCTACTTTAATGTAGCTACAAATAAAGCCTCTGTATATTGAACCTAAAGAACTAAATTAATCTGAAGAAGTACATTTAACTATTTTTTTAAAATTTTTTTAAAGTTTATTCATTTTTGAGAGATGGATAGAGACAGAGTATGAGTGTGGGAGGGGCAGACAGAGAGGGAGACACAGAATCTGAAGCAGGCTCCAGTCTCTGAGCTGTCAGCACAGAACCTGACGCAGAGCTTGAACTCACAAGCCGGGAGTCAGATCATGACCTGAGCTGAAGTCGGACACCTAACCAACTGAGCCACCCTGACACTCCATGAAGTGCATTTAATTCTTAATATTTTGAATGAAAATACTTAGGTTTCACAAAACAGGCAACACAAAATTTATATCCATCTCAGAATCTGGGAGATAACATTATTGAAATTATAAAAATTCATGGTGATTTAGCATAAATAGAAAGATCTGTCCCCATCACAAAGGTAGCCACTTAGAGTTGTTGAGTTAGAACATGGTTCTACTGAATGAGTTAGAACATGGTTCATGGCACTTAATTGAAATTACATAATGAGAGTGTAGTATCTCTTTTTGGATAAGTAAGTTTGACTTCCCAACACATCGCCTAAAATTGAGTTCAGGAACAGTTCTTAGAGTTAGAAAGATGTATTCCCTATGCTATTTCTGGTATATATGAGAAACTATTATTGGAAGGAAGTAGGAGGAGAACAAGTCTGACCTGGCAAGCCAAAGTGCTGACCTGGACTCTTGTCTAGTAACTTGCGCTCAAAACTGTCTGGACTGTAATTAGAAATACACTGACGCCACATTGTAGAACCGAGTGCTACTTCAATAGCACTTTCTTAGATTGGTTCCCAGGAGGGATCTGGTGGTCCAAAAGTTAAAGGAAGAACTGCCAAGAGGAACAGTTGCTTCACAAGTGCCCTAACATGAGGAGGGGCTTTCTATATTTAATTATAGACATAATGAATTCTGTGTGGATGACATTCCACAACAGAAACAACATTGATCACAGTGTAGAAGCTGCTATTGGTGGTGACCTAACAATACCGGGCCTTTTATGTGGAACCAGCTAAGCTTACGTGTTAGTCAGACGTTGCTAGATTCAGCAGAATGAACTTCCCCAGTCCAACAGAGGCAAGGAAATTAAAGACTCATGTTTTTCTTCTAAGTAATGATGTCTCCCTATAATTAAGCGTGCCTGGACTCTCCTTAGGGAAATAGCTGGCATGGTAGCAAATAACTATAGCTGCCGTATGGAAGATACTACTTCTCAGCTTAAACCATTTATCTGAATGCAACGTTGATTTATTTCAGCAAATAATGGGATTATTTATTAAAAATTATTACATATGATACTTAAGGTACTAAATGTTTAATTTATACAATTGAAAACTTAAACATAGAAAGGGGTATATTATATTTCATGACCCAAATGCACAAGTAAATGTTTAACAGGATACATTTATGAACCCGTATTTTGAAAATTGCATCAACTTCCTGTGACATAAAGTATTGATTTTTAAATAAAAATTTTTTAAATAATGAAACATGTATTTTTGAGAAATAAATGTGTATGTGTGTATGTAGATAAACACAGAAAGATACAAAAATATGACATAAATAAGAACATTATATAATGTAAGCAGAAGAGGATATTTTTAAGTCTTAGAAATCCTGTTAAGGGGTGCCTGGGTGACTGAGTTGGGGTTAAGCATCCAACTTCGGCTCAGGTCATGATCTCACAGTTTGTGAGTTTGAGCCCCACATCAGGCTCTGTGCTGACAGCTCATAGCCTGGAGCCTGCTTTGGATTCTGTGTCTCCCTCTCTCTCTGCCCCTCCCCTGTTCATGCTCTGTTCTCTCTGCCTCTCAATAAATAAACGTTAAAAAAAAGAAAAATATACATACATACATATATATATATGTATGTATGTATGTATATATGTATATACGTATGCATATATATGTATATATATATATACACACACACACACATATATACACATATAAATCATGTTAAAATAAATTTTTACAAATATATATTTGTTAAACATGTCATAAAAATAAAATGTCTTTATGATTTAAAGTAGTCTATGTAATATATATTTTTTTCTACACAAGACCTTAGGAACTTGAAAATTCTATGCTTATAGTAAGACAAATGACTTTCTGTGATCAGGTATGGGATTAGAGATTTTGAAGTTTGTGCAAAATAGCATTTTCATATTATTGATTGACAGCATCTCAACTATGCCTGGGGGTTGTATGAAAATCTAACTGTAGTAAATCTTGCTCTCAGATTTCTCTGACAGTTACCAAGATTAATTTGCTTTGATGGAACTTTAGCTATTATTATTAAATAATAATATTTATTTATAGGAATGAGCCACAATATGTTCAAACACATGGAAAACAATAAACTAATATTAATAATGACTTCTTTAAAACTTCAATCCGTAAGAAAAATAGAGGGTTAAACTTATTTAATGAGCTCCTAATGAGTTCAGAATAAGCCAAGACCACCACAGGGATATTTTGAAACAGCCACTTTTAAAATCAAAAATATCTCTCAAATCTCTTTTACCAGAGTAGTTGGAGAATTTATAAGAATTTTTCTTAATATTTAAATGAGTCATGTACAAATTTCAGAACATGCCCTCTTGGTCACTTTCTATCATTACATGAAAATTTTGGGATTCATACATCATTAATTTTCCTTCCTGTGGCCCCTTAAACTTTTGCTTAGATATGAATGGTAGAGTTAAAATAATATGGCTTTTCTATTTCGATCACAACTTATATATTTTTTGGCTACAAAAAGCATTTGAAGTTGTTTTTCATTGTTACTAGTTTTTGTTTTTCTTTTCACTTGAATTTCATCCATTGTTTACTCTTCTCTCTACATTGATTTCCTTCATAAAGCACAGGCAGAGGTAGAGCTTCAGAATTAGGGTAATTCTTCATCTGGGAATGGCACTCCTCTATGGCTGTTAGCTGAGAACTGTGCACTCTCCCAGAAGTCATTAGAAATAAAGAATGATGGGCACCTCTCCTTCCCATAGACCTAAGATGTTATCCATCCTGGACAAAGTCCTTGTTTGTATGACACAGAAAATGCTGTGTTTTATCCTAAATAGAGGCAATAAAGATTTGGATTGGGGCCAAATATATAATCCTGGAGTGTCATCTGCCCACAAGGGATAGAGGATGGAAGGATGATGAGGCCTCAGGGAAGCTGCTGAGCTTGGGATGTGTAATAATTGAGAAAATGAGACCTGAGACTGAAAGAGGAACAGAGATAGGAGAAAAGAAGATGAGTGGGGGGAAAGTAAGTGTTGGAGAAGGCTGGGAGAGAGAGACAGAGAACGAACAGGATTTGAAACAATCAGAAACCTGAGAACTGATGAATTAAAATAAGAAAAATCACATCCAGTTAGTGAAGGAGGGGACTAGAACATGAATTTTTTGACTTCTATCCCTGAGATTGAGCTGGAGAGCTAGGAGGAAGAAAAAGACAAGGACAAATTCATTATTGTCTAACAATTAGTCGCATAAAATATAATCATTCTTTAGCTCTGGGTTCTGGCAGTATGTCATTGGACTTTGTCCTACTGACTAGCAATAGTAGCAACAGCAATAGCAAAATCTTGCATTACTCCTACCCTGTGCCAGACACTGTTTTGAGCTCTTTACACATACTAATTCATTTAATCCTCCCACAACCCTATAAAGTAGGTGCTATTTGCCCCAATTCACAACTGAGAAAACTGAGGCACAGAGAGAATTTTAAAATTATTCAGTTTAGGGACACCTGGGTGGCTCAGTCTTTTGAGCCTCTTAGTCTTGATATGGGTTCAGGTTGTGATCTTACGGTTTGTGAGATTGGGCCCCACATCTGGCTCTGTGCTGACAGTGAGAAGCATGCTTGGGATTCTCTCTCCCTCTCTTCTCTCTCCTTCTCTGCCCCTCTCCTGCTCTCTCTCTCTCACTAAAAAAATAAATAAACATTAAACAAAATTACTCTGTTCACACTCTAAGAAATTGCAGAGTTGGCATTCATATCAAGGCCATGTGACCTCCTGAGGCCATGCCCTGTACTTGTAATTCCTTCTTTTTTTAAATAATAACTGAATGTATATCCTCCGCACAAATGAGAATCTTCCTTGTGTTTAAATGATGCCTGTATAAACTAATGCAATTTCATTTTCTCTCCCTCTCAGTATTCCATCTAAGTGTTTAATAACTTTTCCTGGGCAGAATTTCTTTTTTAAATTTAATGAAAATCTTTCTCTGCTGACATAAATTAATTTCTTCTTGTTAGGTCCTCAGTGGAAATAAAATCCATGTAGTCAATATCCCCTTGAATTATCTTTATCTGCTTAAGAGAAAGAGTGCTGTCTTCACTGAGCTAAAAGTGTTTTAGATCCCTCTCCTGTGAAACTGATCTGACATTCAGCCTCCTTGTTCTAATAGCTACTTGCTTTATTTATTTTACTTGCTATCACCTCGACTCACTAATGTGCTCCCCAGGGTTAGTTCCCCAAACCTGTGACAGTCCTCTTCCATTCATCACAGCAGCTGTATTGCTATACTTTCAGTGACTCCCTAACCTTTCCTCTTGCTTCTGTCTGACTTGCTAATTTCCCATTATCTTGGAAATGGTATGGGCAGAGGCTTTTAAAGTCCTTAGTAGGTGGTTGTTACTTGGCAGTTAAAAAAAAAATATCTGTTGCTAGTGTCTGTACATCAAGCAGTCTAGAATTGTGTAAAGGGAAGTCTTGATAGCATTGCATTTGTAAGCAGGAAAAGTAGGCCAGAAAAATATGAGCTGACAAACAGAAAAAAGAACTTGGACTAAGCTGGCAGTGGGAGTCTGGTCCACAGAGGACTAAACAATGGAAATGGATTAGAACAAGAGTGTGTTGATTTAGGCCTAAGGAAGGAGAAAACAGCATTTGCTTGTAATTCGAGTATAAATGTGAGAACAGACTGGCAGAAGTGGTGGGTGAGTCTCTATTTCTGGAGATCCTTAACAATAGCTTAGATACACAACTGCCAGTTTTAAATTGCTTAGGATTTCCCTTTTCCTGGTCAGAGGCCTGGACTAAATGAACTTTAGAATACATATTCAGATCTTAGTTATGTAAATAATCAAACTTTTTGGAAAACTTTTAACATACAAATCTCTCAAAATAGGAGATGGAAATAACCCAAAACAACCCCCCCCCCAAAAGAAAATAACTCCAAACTATCCACTGGAAAAAAAAAAAGGGAAAAAAAAGCAGCCCCAAAGCTATTTTAAAAGTATCTGAAGTTATAACTCACTGATGCATTGGGATAAAATATGGCACCAACTCCCACAGAGCACTTGGTTCATGAATTACTTTCCCAATTGTCTTAAATTGCTGTCGTTGCACGTAGATGTCCCTGGAAGACACTCTGGGCAGGCATGCTTGTGTTTGCCCTAAGTCAGTTGCCCTTGTCCTCTTTACACAGTGGATTGCCCCAGTTTCATGTTTCCTTGAACCTGTTGGAGCTCGAGTTACAGCTGCTGCCTATATATCAACTCACTCCACACTTCCACTTGTTCATTGTGCTGTCCCTAGGGTATCCTCCCCAAAGTGAACCCACCCCACTAGGGGTGGTGCTCCTGCCCTGCTGCCCAAGTGTAGCATACTTAAGTGACGTCCCTCCTGTATCTATACTTTTATATCCTGTGTCATTTGCTTTTGCTCTGGGAAACATAGCTTTGGATGAAAGGAGTTTTGGCACTGGTGTGAATTCTTCCTGGATAAGAATGGGATGAAAGGCTGAAAATTTTTTTTTTCATTTCAAAATAAAGAAAATAAAACCAAAGCAACTACCCACCTTAAAAACACTTATTTATGGGTAGTCTGTAATGTGCATGGTTTCTTGGTACAACAGGTTACACAACCTGTTTGTTGTGTAACTTCATCTTTGACTCCTATGTTTTTTGCTCATTTGTGAACCCATTCATAATTCCCAAACCACTAAGAAGCTGTCATACACATGATGAGACATTAGCACCTGTGTAATTGTTCACCTCTGTGTACTCAGTGCTCTTCAAGACAAAATTTAGCAGCACAAATGAAAGTGTTGAAATCTAACACAAATATAAAAAAAAAATCAGGGATCAAAAACACAAATAAAACTATTAATCACAGTGTATGAAGACCTATAGTAGGGTGCACATGTGTACCATTTAGTGCTATTATTGATTATCCTCCACTGTAGTAAAAATGAGCCTTGCTTTATGAAAAATCTACACATGGTGGTATGCCTATGAAGAGTGACAAACCTATGAATCCTTTTAAAAAATTACAGTTATTGGGTTGTTTCACATTTTCAATCAAGTTCCCGTAATTTCAGGGGCACCTGGGTGGCTCAGTTGGTTGAGCATCCAACTTCGGCTCAGATCATGATCTCACAGTTGGTGAGTTGGAGCCCCACACCGTCTTGCTGCTCTCAGCACAGAGCCTGCTTCGGACCCTCCATCCTCCTCTCTCTGTGCCCCTCCTGGATATGAATGCACACACACTATCTCTCTCTCAAAAATGAATAAACGTTAAAAAAAATTTAAAAGTTCTTGTAGTTTCAAATTACCCTAATCACTGGATTTTTCCATATCAAAAGAAAACACTTTGTGGTGAGTCATTAGATAGTTAAAACAATGGGTAGAAAAAACATCAGGTTAACAAATACTTATTTTGGCATAAACCGAACACAAGGAAAGTCAGGAAACTTGGTATTTTTTCTTTTGGTGAAACACTATGTTTTGTTCAACCACAGGTCTAAGAATTGAAAGGGAAAGAAATCACGCTCTAGTGGAGTAGGCTGGCAGATACATGCATGATTGCATACATTTGTGGCATGAATGCAATAAATGCTGTCACAGATATGAGTAGTGCTATTAGAAGCCAGAAAATAATGGGGCTAATCATGTGCTTTCAGTGACCACGTTCACTTGATTCTACTGATATGCTTGCTATTTCAGTCCTCTGTATTTACTCATCAGGATTGTTGTTATCCTCTCTTTACCACTTCTCCTAATCCCAGGCAGTATTCTACATTTCCCCACCCAAAGCCATTCTGCCCTACTACTCGGATGATCCTTTAAAAATAACATTTCTCCTTTGGTTTAAGGATTAAGGAGAAAGCACACATTCTTAAGAATGGCAAGCAAGTACTTTAAGTCTGTGTCTGATCTTCTGGCTCATTTCTTACCACATTATTCCAACAGAAGCCTTATGATCTAAGCCAGCATTGTTTGTATTATGAATAATTATTGCATTTGCATGTCTTAAGGCCCTTTCTACTGCTCTTCTCTTTGTACCTAAAGGCTCTGTCCATTCTCTACTGTGTAAAGTTTCAACCATCTTTCATGACCCATCTAAAAGATCTTTCTGAAGTCCTCTGTGGTGTTCTTCCCTGGCCCTCCTACAGAGCAAATGTTGGCTGTGTGTAGCTCTTTGTTCACATAGTATTGCACTCAATACATTTTATTATAGTTATTTAACATCCCACTGTATTTCTTCATGTGATTCTAAGTCCCCAGGGGAACATCTATGCTTGTATTTATTACCCTGTTATATAAGTAAGAGCGAGTAGACCGGCCCATAGTAGGAACTCAATGAAATGTTAGTAAATTTAATCAAGTTCAAGATTATAAGAAGAAAATATTAAATATAATGGTCAGAAGAAAAAAATAAGCAATTTTTTAAAAGAGAAATACAAAAAGCCAATACATGTAAGAAAAAGAGGCTTGAACTCAATAACAAATAAAGCAAAATAAATTAAAATGAGGTATTCTTGCTTAGTTGATTGAAATTAAAGACCATGATGTATAAAGTGTTGATAGAGATGTAGCAGTTACATGCACTCTTATGCTCTTGCATATCTTTGGTTGGAGTGTAAGTTACTACAGCTGTTTTTAGGGACAGTTTAACAGTAATTATGAGAATCTCAAATGTGTACATCTTTTAACATGGCAGTTCCCCTTCTAGGAAATTTTTTTAACAGAAATACCTGAACAAGACTCACAAATGTATCATCACTGATACATGTTGCAGTTTTCTGTAATGGTGAAAACAATGGTGAACATGGAATCAATTCTACTATTTATTAACATATAAATAGCTAACGAAACCATGGTAGACCCATACACAACTTCTCACAACATAACATAAATGATATATATGTTTATAAACTGGTATGAAATATGTTAAAGCATATTGTTGAATGAACATAATCAAATTGGAAACACACTCATGTATATATATACACAAAGATTGTGTGTATATATATTTATGTAAAAAATGTAAATAACTTGTAATGATCCCATGTTTTACTTTCTTCAGAGAGGGAGAAAAGAAAAATCTATTTAAATTACTAACAGATAAATATATTTGCAAGTACTCCAACCAGATTTGCAGGGTGCCTGTGTGGCCCAGTTTGTTAAACATCCCACTGTTGATTTCAGCCCAGGTCATGATCTCATGGTTAATGAGATCAAGCCCCAAGTCAGGCTCTGCTCTGACAGCACAGAACCTGCTTGGGATTCTCTCTCTCCCTTTCTAGAGGTCTAGAGGTCTCTTCTCCCTCCCCCACTTGTGTGTGTGCACACTTTCTCTCAAAATAAATAAGCATTTAGAAAAAAAAAACAGATTAGCAAAGGAAATTTGTAGCTCTCCATCTTGAGATATTTTCAATGTAATTTTGAAATGTCAAATTAATAGTCCATTTCAGAAGATCAGATTCATTACATGACTTAACCAAGGATTTGTATTATAATTCTAGATTGAGCATTCTGTTATAGAAAGAAAAACAGAATGTTCCTGTTTTCAGAATAAAATATGACACTGACCTGTCGGGATATATTCTGACAGAATATCATAAAATAAGAGAATTATAGAATTAAAATCCCGTGTAAGTCCAAAGATTGATTGATTATTTATTTATTTATCTTGTACCCTTTTGTCAGGTTGAATGATCATTCTTCTGGCATTTAACAGAAGGATCCTAATAAGGTACAGGGTCTGGAAGCAGATATAATATTTCTTCTCAGTAGTGATTTCTGTTAATGTTCCATTTACAAAATCTCCACCTGCCCTCACCTTCTCCAATCCCAAATTAGAGAGATGGCTGAAAAAATCAGTGCTGTGTCTCATATTGGTTTCATCATCAGGTGTATTATCATTCTTGTAATGTCTCTTCTTCCTAATAGAACTCCTAGTAACATCTGAGAAGTTCCAAATGACTGACAAGGCTTTCCTGCTTTACTTCATACACATGTATGTTATCAATAATTACTTAGTTGACTCTTTAATTTGTCTAAATTTGCGCAGGCATAATGGAAACTGACAATGCAATTTTCCATTGAAAATCGTAAATGGATGACTAAGCTGAGCAATTCACCTCCTTTCTATTCCTTTTGTACAGATATCTTATGCTACACCAGGATGCTTATACTTTGAAAATAGCTCATCTATATTCATTCACCCATGCATATAAATTGATTTGCATGCTCATTTTGCAGTTTCCAAATATGCATTTGTTGCATAAAGTTTTTCATATCTAACCCAAAATGGCTCTTTTACCTCTTCCTCAAAGATTTAGCTGGTATGAGCCAACTATCCATGCTATTCAGGTGCATGCACAGCTGGATTTCTGTAGAAAATGCTAAAAGTCTGTAGAGGAAAGGCTTAGATCTTTCCACTGGCTACATTTCTAACTCAGATCTAGCCTTTATGGGTCACCTCCTTGAAATTATTCAGGGCAAGATTTGAATTAAGTGGCAAGAATTTATGCAGACTATCCAGATTATTTACCAAGTCATGATTTCATACATATTTAATTTTATTATTTTATTTATTTTACTTTATTTTAAAATTTTATTTATTTTGAGAAAGAGACAAAGTGTGTGTGCAATGGGAGAGGGATATAGAGAGAGGAGGGGAGAGAGGGAATCCAAGCAGATCCAAGCAGGATCTATGCCAGTGTAGAGCCCCATGCAAGGCTACATCCCAGGACTGTGAGATCATGACCTGAGCTGAGATCAAGAGTCCAACACTTAACTGACTGAACTACCCAGGCACCCCACCAATTCATGATTTCAATAGGAACTAAAGATATTCAATAGAATGATTAATTGGTGGATTGTATTTTTTTTTTTTTTTGCTTTCCCAACAATTAGCTATGCCTTATTGAATGTTGGTTTCCTTCATTTTATATCTCTGATTTTTCCAGTTGAAACAAAACAAAAACCCAAACACAAACCATAGTTAAAAGAATAATGTGAATTACCTCCACAAAAAATCCTAATATTTTTATTAAATTAAAGGTAATCTCTTGAAAAATATAAATATCCAAGTGTAAGGTTTTTTTTAATGTCTAACAAAATGTTTTGTTTCCATGACTGTTTATAAAGAGTTAAAATACTTGAGGTCCTGAGAGGCTAAGTTGTTTGAGCCTCTAACTCTTGATTTCCCCTCAGATTATCATCTCACAGTCATGAGATCAAGCCCCATGTTTGAATGTGGAGCATGCTTGGGATTCTTTGTCTTTCTTCTTCTGCTCCACTTCCCTGCATGAGCTCGTTCCCTCTCTCTCTCTCAAAAAACCAAAAAAAAAAAAAAAAAAACGAAAAACAAAAAAAGGGCTAAAATACTTCAAGTTGTGAAATTGTCATTATTCTAATGGCTTTTAGTGTTTACCGATAATGTTTATACATAATTTAAAATTACGTGTAGGATACCCAGGTGGCTTAGTAGGTTAAGTTGTCAACTCTTGATTTCGGCTCAGGTCATGATCTCATGGCTGGTGAGATGGAGTCTGGCACAGGGCTCTGTTCTGACAGCTTAGAACCTGCTTGGAATTCTCTCTCTCTCCTTCTCTCTCTGCCTCTACCCTTCTCTCTCTCTCTCTCTCTCAAAATAAATAAACATTTTTTAAAAATCATATTTATTGGGGTGCGTGGGTGGCTCAGTCGGTTGAGCGACTGACTTTGCTTCAGGTCATGATCTCACAGTTTGTGAGTTCGAGCCCCGCATTGGGCTCTGTGCGGACAGCTCAGAGCCTGAAGCCTGCTTCGGATTCCGTGTCTCCCTCTCTCTCTGCCCCTCCCCCACTAATGCTCCGTCTCTGTCTCAGAAATAAATAAACATTAAAAAAAATTAAAAATAAATAAATAAAAATCCTATTTATTAAAAAATAAATACATAAAATTATATGGTATACAAAGCGAAGTTAATAATATATTTTTAAAATGCCTTGAGTAACAGGAAGAGAAGGGATTGGTATTTACTGATCGTCTACTATATACCAGTATCATCAATTTGATATATATTATCTCATATAACTCTCACCACTACAATTATATTTGTTTAATTATTTTCATTTAGGGAGAGGATTTGAACATAGGCTTAATTTGCCTCTATAACCCTAGGCTTTCTCCCCTGTGTCTCCATGGTCAACACTCACAACTTTAGGATAGCTTGTGTGGACCTTGTGGAGTCACATATACAAATGATCAAGAATCAATCTCCTCTTTTTAGAAAGCATAATAGCATCTGAGATACTCTTAAATTTTGAGAATGTTCCTTTTATTTGGAATTTGCTTTTAGCCAATTTGACTTCCATATTTTTCTTTTTACCTCATCTGTTTTATGTATAGATGAATGCATTTCCCAACTAAATGGTGTATTGCTGGTAATGACCAAGAAGAAACTTCTAGGTATATTTCCCAAAGACTTTACAGGAAGACTGTAGGCAAACCTCAACATACATACGAAGTCCCTTGTTTTCAGCTCTCATTTTCTTCATCTATTCATTAGTGTGTTCCTGGTTCTGTCTTTTCCTTCTACTCTGTGAAAGAGTGATAATTTTTTCCAGTCTGTCTTTCTCTTTTAAGGCTATAAGGCTATATATAAGGCTTTAAGGCTATATATAAGGCTTTTTAAGGATTGTGATTTTTTTCCATAATATTTTGGCTTATTTTTCATCATAAAACATTCAAGCAGTGTACCTACTAAGAAGAGAATTATTGAAAGAAAGAAAATATCTCAGAGAATTGTATTTTCCTAACCTCTGCTGACTATGTGTGGATTGGTTAAATTTTAGCTAAATATATTTTATGGTGATATTTTATTTCAAAATTTACCCAGTTTAAGAAATGAACATTCATGTAAAAATGCATTCCTGAAAATGTTTATTTAACCAGTATTACTCTTTTCTCCTTTCAAAACTGCCAGTTGTCAGTAATTTCACAAACATAAAGAAATGATAATAATATGTAACACATACAAAAAAGGATATAGGTAAAACTACGTTCTTAAGGGTGTAGTGGTTAATTGTATATTTTTCATGCTTTTCCCAAACCCTTAACAACTTCCAGGTAATCTAATTTGACTTTGCATTTATTTCATAAATTACTCAGTATATTCCTGGTGTGCCTGTTGTGTCACCAAAACTTCTGTAAATAATTAAGAAATTATAGTGCAATACATTTTGTCCCTCCTTAGATTCCAAAACCCATAAATGGGTATTGCACCAGTTTTTCTTTGGGCAATAATTTTTTCTTTGTCTTCTATATATGCATTCCAGAAGTATATCAGAAAATTCTAAGTTTTACTAATCCTTTGGTAACTATCTGAAACATATGTCCAATTACATATCAAAACAAAGATAATTTATTACAAAATGGAACTCTGAAGTAAAAATGGATCAATAACTATAGCTCATTACAGTGTCTAAGGTGGTAATTGATGCACCGGAGAGAAATTTTTAAACAGTTACGACATTTTAAATAATATTTAAAGGCATTGGGCTTAGGTGCTAGGGGTATATTTCTGGTTAGATGTGCCTGGTCACTCCTTTTATGGAATATATAGAATATAAATTCTATACAGACATATATAAGGTCAGAATACAATATGGAATAATCACCACTAATGATAAAGTATAGAAAACTCAGACCTAGGTACAGAAGGCCTCCCAAAGGTAGGATAAGACAGCTGAGGTGAGACTTGAATCTGACTAAGAATTAACTAAGAGAACAGAAGGGGAGAGAAAAAAAGGGCATGCAAGAAGAGACTGTGCCTCATTTGAAGAGCTGAAAATTGTTTTAGAATTCATGGTACAGAGAGGAAAAAATGGTGAAAGTGCCTTAATGCACGCTACAAAGTAAGCTGTGCAAACCTTATAAGCTCTGTTAAGGGGCATGCAACTTACCTTTTGACTAGACAGTAGAGATAAGAACAGGAAATAATATAAGATTATAATTTTCGAAAGACTGCTGTGACTACAATAGTAGATCTTGGGTGGAAAGCAGAACTGGAAATAAATGACTGTGCACCCACCCATATGAAGGTCTGTGACTGCCAATAGATGAGCACATGTTTGGAGGAGTGTAAACTTCCACTGTATCTAGAAATGCAATGAAAAGTATAGATTTGTTCTTGAGAAATAAGGGGAGGCCTAGAATTGAGTGGTTAGGATATGGGTAGACTAATTGTTGAGCTGAGATGGAAAGAATGAGAAATGGAAATGAATAAGGAGAGCACACAGTGAAATCCAGAGGAAGATGAAGGTTGTAGATCCAGTTAACAGAGTCATCAGAGGAACCAGGAGTGGTGAAATGAACATACCACCATAAATAAATTGGCTATTTTTTGTAAGAAAAAATGTAGGCAGACATGCATATTCTAGTGACTATTCAATATGGTTTATGATGCAAGATTCATTAAGTTTCCCCATCCTCTAAAATTAATATCCCTCAGGGCTTTACCCATTCCTTTGATTTTTTTGTTTCCATGTTTACGAACCCCACTTCCTTCTAATCCAGACTTCCAGTTATCTTGGCGTAAGAAAAGTACTTCTCTAGATGGGTGAAGAAGTGATTCACCCAGTTAGTGATAGCCCTTTAATTTCAAATAATACATTTACATCACAATTTATACATGAGGGAAAAAAATTTATACATGAGGGGAGTACAAAGTGCTGTACTCCCAAATTTCATTTTAACAAATGTTTATTTATAAAATCATGTACTTTAAAGTTATTTTCAAGAAACTTAATTTTCTAAAACATTCATAAGTTTAAAATATGTATATTGTCATGTAATGAAATATCAACTAAGTCAATGACATGCCCAAAGAAAATACAAAATACTGTCAAGGTGGAGAGAGAAGGGCTGCAGAGCAACCAAAGACAGAAATAACCTGTTTTGAAAGCAAATATTTATTTAGTGGCTGCTGTGTCTTTTTTAGGCTCTGCATATTTCTTTTGTTTTCTCACCCAGAATCTATTTTATTTCATTATTTTATTTTGGTTTATTTTTTTATTTTTAGAGAGAGAGAGAGAGAGAGAGAGAGAGAGCGCGCATGAGCAGGGAGATGGGCAGAGGGGGAAGAGAGAGAAACCCAAGCAGGGTCCATGCTCAATGCAGAGCCCAGCGCAGGGCTCGATCTCATGACTCTTGGATTGTGGCCCAAGCTGAAATCAAGAGTCAGATGTTCAACCCACTTAGCCACTCAGAGCCCCCGCTTTGTTCCATTTTTAGATAGCAAACAAAATAACACTTCAAAAATTATACTTCATCATCTCTTATATATGATGTATTATTTCTGATGTTGTATATCTACTTTTGTTCTCTTTTCATTACGTTTTTAGAGAATTCTTCTGTCTAGCCTATTTGGGTAGCTTTATTCCTAAGTATGCAGAAGAGACTTTTAGATTCAGAACAAAGCTCTTTATATGTACTGGAAAATGAATGTGTTTTTCTTATGGAAAGTGATTTTAACAAATTCATCATTATAGGAGTCTCTTACTTTGTATTTTGAAACACAAAAGCAGTGGTGTTCTACAGCAAATAAATCAAAACCTTCACAATGTGGAGTTAGATTTTATTTTCTAGGAAGGCATGTCAGTTGATGAAAAGAGTACTTTCCTAGAAACACTATATTTTAATAGCACTTTTAATTGTGTCATAAGAGGGTTTTTTAGTGTACTGTGTCAGACAGCATTTAAGAAATGTCATTAAATGCAAAATCTTATTTTTTTCATATCAAGAATCAAAGGCTGCTGCCTGCATTAAACAGTAGCATGAATGGGAGATAGTTTATTTTATTTTTTATGTTTGCTATGCCTAAATTTTGATAAAGTTCAAATGTTCTGATTATTATTTGAAAAAAAGAAGAAAAAAAGTATGCCTAATTGATGTCCCTTTAAAGGAGCTTACTAAAACTGGAGTACGAGATCAAAGCCTAAGTGATTCATTCATTACAATTTTAGTTAATGTGTGTATCTGTTTTTATTTTAAGTACAGTATGGTATAATAATGAAATTAAGTTTGCAGATAAAAGACGTGCAGATGCTCTTTTATCAAATTGCTGTTTTGGAAAGACACCAACAAAATGATGTTCTAAGTTTGACTTTTGCTCTGGCTTGCATTTGAACTCTCACTCATTAAAGTTCTAGCAACACAATGCCTTTTCTAGGAAAACCACTTATCCTTTTGTTTGTTTGCTTTCACTAAATCTACCATTGTGCATATGTGGTTGGAACCATATGGAAGCAGTAAACTTGACTTGAGCTTTACTCTGTTAAGCACACAAAGCACTCATTCAGTCCTGAGGATATGCTAAAACAAAACACAAAACCTACTCATCCACCAAAGACATTATAATCCTCTTTAACCCTCATCATACTTTCCAGTGTTTATTTGGCTGTAATCTCTTGTATCCTTGCAAGTTCCAACTATATTGTTCTATGCCTTACTTTCAAATTATAATTTGTGCCAGGCCTAATGTATCATAAGTTTGTCCTGTGTCTGATGGAAACAGAAAAATGGGGGAGTAATTAATTCATGGCCACTATATGTTTTCCATAAATTCTCATCTTTTGTAAGTAATGACCATTATTTTTAGTTTTTAAATTTTGACTTGAAATTAATGAAGCAAATTGAGTTACTGAATTAAGATATAATTTTTCCTAAAGTGTTTATTTATAGTATTAAAATAAAGGAAATTAGGAATTTAAAAACAAAAAACACCTTGTCTTCTTATTTCTATTTCCTCATCATTTCCATCCCATACTAGGCATCTAGTCCTCAAACATAGGGCTTCATTTTCTGAATCCTTTCATCTGTTTCCAAAAATGGTTGCATCATATCTTTTCATCTTACTGTGTTTGACTATAGAATAGTAATGATATTAGCAACCTCAAAGATTGTAGGGATTTAATGAAATAATTGGTTCTCTCCAAAAATATTTTCTTAGTTCTTGCTATGTGCTGTATACTGTTGTAGACACTGAGCCATATAAAAACAAAGCCCTGCTCTTACAGATGTGTTCAGATGGTAAGGCAGGTGATAAAGAAATAAATCAATAGGGTTATTACATAATGTATTCTGATGTCAGAAAACAGCAAGTGTTATCAAGAAAATGAAACAGCAAGTGCATAGAGAATGGTTAAGGGGCATTTTGATTTTAGGTAGGATGATCATGTCAGACCCTCTGAGAAGGCGACACCCGAATAAACACAAGAAAGAAGCATGCAGTTCTAAGGTAAAATGCTGTATTGCACATGCAGCAGGTATGAGGTGGGAATGTGCTTGAATGCTCGGGGAGAACATGGAAGCCAGAGTGTTTGAACAAAGTGAGCACAGCAGAGATTGAGAGAGAGATTGGCATGGTAACTGGAAGTCAGATTACTTTGGATTTGACAGACCACGACATGAACTTAAATTTTAATTCTAAATCCAACAAGACACCATTGAAGTATTTGAAAAGGGGGATGGCATTATTTCTGTTCCAGCCATTCCAGAGAGAACAATTGTAGGGGCTTAAGAGAGGAAGTAGGGAAACCATCCTATTGGCCAGATGTGATGATGGACTGGAGTGGTAGTGGAGAAGGTGGGAAGAATTGGTCCGTGTTAGTACATACTTTGAAAGCAGAGTGGACAGAATTTGTTGATAGTTTGTACAGTAGGGTGGGAGTGAAAGGATGTAATCAGAGATGACTCCAAAATGATTGACCAGAGTATCTGGATGACTGGAGGGGCCATTTCCTGAAAAGAGGGACTCTGGGGAAGGAGTGCTGAGTGCTGTGCTTGCCACATAGGAGTTGTGCAGTAAGCACTGCTTCTTTTCCCTCTTACAGGGCTGTGGTCCTCCAGCCCCATGCAAACATCCTCAACTCCCAGTGACCTTTTATTCCAGACTAAGCTCAGAGAAGGTCAGGGCCATATCTGTCCACTGAGCATGCCACATAACAGGAACTTGATAAATATTTACTGAATAGATAAATTAATAAGTGAGAATGATTATAGTGGACCAGAAAAGATAAGGTAACCCGGATTAAAGAATTGCCGTGTGGTGTTTGCCTTTCTTCTTCAACTCTGGGTCCTATGCTAGCAAATTGCACAAAGGAGTAATCCCAGTGGATCCACCTACAGTCATGCTGGCAAAATGGTTTAGTGTTCTTCAGGTTTAAGCATTTGGAAGCATACTTTGCTGCAACAGTTAAGCCACTGCCGTAAGCCTTTTTTGCAGGATATGTTTTCAACAAGATAATGGGTATGTTAGTCAATTTTAGTTTTAATTTTCTGGGAATCCCTTGTTGTCATCAACTTATTCAGACACGTTTTTTGTATTCACTTATTGACCACTAAATATATTCTAAGAACTGTAGTTTCTAACACTTGGCTATCTGCATTTCACTCATTTATTTCTTAATTTTACAAATATATATTGTATTGGTAGTGTATTGTGAGAAAGAAGGTTCTCGTTTTGAAGGAGTTCCCACTGTGGAACGTTATGTATTGTACAAAAGTTTGTAAAATACTCTGAAATACCAGAAATTTTCCTACAGGATATCAAAATATGTTTCTGTCATCAGTACCACTTTACTGTAGATTTATTTTCTAATCATAACATTAATTGTTTTTTAATGGAGCATTTAAATATGTGGCAAGCATATTCTAAACACATTACATACACAACCTCATGCAATCATATACTTAATAGCGTTTATCTAAGTTGTGTCCAAAGTTCCTTCTTGAAAATGTATTAAAATCAAACATGATAAGAGATGAATGCAATCCATCATCTCTGAAGTAGTAAAATAGTATGATTCATGAATAAACGAATGCAAATCCTTTTAGTATATCCAATAATGTAAAAGGCAATTTGAATGTGAAAGATTTTCCTTGGATGCTACAGGAGAAATGGCTCCTGCCTATCAACATCCTATTTGAAGTGGCATCCAGGTTAGCCCTGGAGATCTTAACTTTGGAACGAGAACATTCATGTAAACACAGCTGAAATATATGTGGCCTTAGTGTTTTCTCTGTGCGTGTGTTTTGGTGAGTAACAATTTATTGCATATCAGTATTGTTTGTGTCTAATAAACTTACTGAGGTTTTTGGACAAAATGCCTGATTTGAAATGCTTGTATTATTGTTAGAGGGCAGGATTAATGAGGGATGAAGTAGTATGGAAATTTTCATCAATTGGAAAGATTCCTTCGTGTAAATATAAACAGCTTTTGGTCTGTCTTTTTCTGGCTGCTATTGATGATAACCCTGCTTCTATTTTCCAAGCTAGACTTGGCCTTTCTAGAAAGTACATTTTCTTCTGGTCCTCCCTCTTGATTTCCTCTCTTCTAAAAATTCAGAAATCTCCATTGCACTTCATAATAAAACTCCATATAAGTGTGTAAACAATCCATGTTTTATTTAAGAAATTATGTTTATTATATGTTGGTCTTCAGAAATATTGCTCAGGTTGTCTAAATTAAAGTGTTTCCCCTTTATATATTAAAAACCGGGAGATATTTCCCTGGAGAAAAAATTGTTCCCCAAACTGAAAAAAAAAAACTATTAAAAATGTATTTAAAGAAATTGTGATGAATTTCTATGCACAATATACAAACTTAATGATATATTTCATGTTTTGTTGCAACTTTTAAAGCTTCCTGATCCACAAAAAAAGGAGAAAGAAAGTCCTTATCATTCATTTCTCTTAAATGCAGCTTACAAGATAGGTAATTATAACTGAGATGGAGAAACTCCACTTCTGTACTAGCCCAGTCATGATGCTCACTCTCTACTTTTGTGAGTTTGTTAAAGCCTTGATCATGGGAAGAATTTAAATATCAAGGGAATCTGTGAAAGGTGGTTTTTGACTAGAAGATAATATCAAAGGAGGTTAGACTGGTTCCTCACTGAGTCTTAGCTCAGCCAGTTAGTTACCTAGAACTTTGCTTTTGTACATGTCTTCAGCACATCTATGAAATTAGAAATTTGCCCTGAGCAATTGCTAAGATTTTATTTTTCTAGCTCTAGAATCCTGAAGCTATTGGTTTGATGAAGGCCAGAAACCAGGTAAATGCATATCTGGGATGTGAAATTAAGTTTTGTGGTTTTTATTCCAGGGCTGTTTTCCAATATCACTACTATATTTGACACTAATTAAATATGTGAAAAATAAATACATATATACATGTAAACATAAATACATACATGCATACAAGATTTAAGCTGGTTTGAACTAGTCTTGTGCTTACTCTAAATGATTCAGCTTGTTAGGCAAGAGGCCTACATTCAGTCCACCTTCTCTTAGCTCATCCTGGTTCGCCGATTTCCATCTAGGCTTTCCTGGAAGAAGTTGTGAGATGATGGTTTCCTTCAAGTGAATATTCTTTAAGCAGAGTACGTTCACACTTGTAGCATTGTGCCATAAATATACAGATTAAAAAAAATGTTACCACCATTTTCCTCCACAGAGTGCCCATGTATCATCTTTCCAGAGAATGATTGTTTTATTTTCCCTATCTTCATTTTAGTTATGGGACCTTAGTATTTCTAAGATATCTGCTTATAGAACCTGTTCACTATTGTCAAAGTCATATATATTTCCACATACCCAAGACTCTCTTCTGTAATAGCCTTATTTAGCAATGGATAGACTTAGAAGAACATAACCTATTTAAACACTTAACTACTAAAATCATCTGAATTTTTTTTAGAAAACTAAATGTTATTACCTCTAAGGTCCCTTCCTACAGTGAGAGATTGGACCAGGATGACAGCAAGGAGATTAAAGCATGCAGGGCTTTATAGCAGCTGAGGCCTTTGCTTAGTCACACAAGAATTATTGCTGTGAATCTCTGAGCTGGCCTACTCTATATAAAGTCAGGACATGTCTGCAGATGCATTTATTCTGGACTGAAAGATAAACTACTAGATGGGATGCAGAATTTATTTAAAATCTAGTGACCCCTTCCAAGATTCTCCCATTTTAAAATGTAGTCTTCTCAGATGTAGACCCCTCTGAACTGTTAACTTTTCTCTGCCACTAATTCATGTTGTGACATTGGGGTAGTAATTATTCCTCTCTGTGTCTCAGTGTTCTCATCTGGAAAACTAGAAGGTGGGACCAAATGATCTCTGTGATCCTTTTCCCCTTGACAATTCATTATTTCCCTACTTAGACCCTTTTATCAGCCCTTAAAGCAATGTAGCTGTCCCCCAAATTGATAATAAGTGACAAATTGATTGATAGATGAGGCCTCAGTATATGCTCCCATCGATCTTTTCCCATGATTATCTGTATTCGAGATTATTACTCTATAGTTATCTTGAACTGAGTGCAAATACTTTTCTTCAAGCTTGAGTGACTTTAATATTTAAAACTGAAAATTGTATTGAGAAGGAATTTTGAAGAAAAGAATAAAAAACCCAATATAACTGCATTACTGTTCATATTTAGTTACCAAGTAAAGTGCAGGTTTTTTTGCATCCTGAATAAAAAACCCAAATATAACTGCATCACTGTTCATATTTAGTAACCAAGTAAGGTCAGGTTTTTTGCATCCTGTGCTTGCTGTAGCTTTCATAGAGTTAATTTTGCAATTGGTGTTCTTGTATGTAATCTAAAACCCTATTTTAAATTTACGCTTTTTAAAAACTCAGATGTGTATATTACATGTGTAATTTATGTTATCTAATGTTGGTAATTATCTGTTGATATTTATTGAACATTTTCTGGATGCATGACACTCACCTAATGCATTTTCCAGCAGTGAACTGCATCTAAATTAGAAATATTGCTATGGAAGAGACAATTTAAAAATTAGTTCTCTGAATATGATGAGGTTTGTCACAGAATAGATGCAAGCTTAAGTCTTTGACTTACACTTTCTGCTTTGCCTCTCTGGCTGTTACTTTTCCCTGTACAAGAAAATCTTGATAAACTCTGAAAATGTGGGGATCTGTGCAAACCTGAATGCTTTTGACTAGAGATCAAGTACAGTTGAGAACCTGAGTGTATGTTTTCTCTATATTTAAGTGTATATTTTTTTCTTATGATGAATGCATTCTTTAAAGAACAGAAGGTAAAATACAGCTGACATTTAGCTTCAGTGTAGTTGATTAAATGCATGTGTGTTTGTGGACATGTTTATTAGTGAAACTTAGTATGTAAGAGTACAGATCCAAAATGCCAGGATCCAATTCTATGACAGCAATCAGGTTATCACTCCTCTCACCTGGGCAAGGAGACAGTCACAGTTCTATCTTGAAACAAGTAAATGATGAATGTGGAATGCTTCTAACTGTGTCTAGCACAAAGAACATGGTAAACAAAACCTGAAACTTGCTTGTTAGATTTTGTTTTGTTTGATTCTGGGAATCAAAATGGGTGTTCTGGAAAGATGAGTTAGAATAGTGAGTATAGGAATATAGAGAGGTGTTGAAGGTTAAAATATGCACCAGTTAAATAACAAACGTGTGAGGTGCTTGGGGTTTCCCTTTTCAGCCTGATAGTGGGTGGCTTTCCTCATGCCAGTGGATGGCTTGGATAGACCAGAGAAGGATGTTCTGTATAAAATTATTATTGTGAAGAATCCTTTGCAAATAGTGTATTGAGGAGCTTACTTTGAATCCTAAGATGGACTTTGGAACAGTCTTTGCAATGTGGGATCTAAAATTGTCCTAGCATTCCACCTCGATAGCATTTTACAGGAATGAAGCACATTTTATCATGAACTGTAAGCGTGTAGGCAACTTTTGTGGTGAAGATGGCAAAGAATTTGGATGATGGTCTGAGAAATAAAAAGAGTAGTGATGAGTTGGAGAAGTAAGCCTTGATTAATAGATTAATCTATTAATCTAATTAAGCCTAGATTAATAAAGTTAGATTGAAACAAAGATTCAGCCACCGACTAATAAAGGGAAGGTTTGAGGACTGAGGTAATGAAAATATAAAAGAACAAATCTAAGGATCAGAGGGAGCCAAAAGTAAAAGATAAGGAAGCAAGTTAGTACTGCATTTCGTATGTGATAAAAATCTTGGAGGTAGTGTAGTGTGGTGGGAAGAGCCCTAGATTCATCATCTAAATGTGCATATGGTGTATGTTATTTGGGCTTCCATTGTCATTTAGTGAGATGAAAGAATTAGGGCATCTTTCTTTATGTTCTTCCAATCTAATTACCTTGAGATTAGTTTTCCTTTTAAACAATTAATATATAACTATTTTCTCCCATAACTGTCATTTACCTTTCCTTATTAAATGTGCTAATTTCTAGTATATGGATATTTCAAATACTTTCCTATTAATGCCTTTTATTTTTCTCCCTGCTCCTTTTATGTCCTCTGTTTTGGAGTTTCTTATATGTGTTATTTTAGAGGTCATTAGAGAGGGCTTCATTTATGTAGCTTTTGGTCATAAAAAAAATCAGTTATTCTGTAAAATCACGCACTTCATAAATTCTGTTTTGTACTGCTGTACCTATACCCTTGGCAAAAACTTCCAAAGATATTTATTTGCAATTAACCCATATGTGATGTTGATCCATCTGTCTTTTCTAATAGTCCATCCATTTTAAAATCATCCCCAGAAACTATTCTGGCCCCATGCTTCTAAAGAAACATGAATAGTTTCTAGGCTACGTGAAAAAGAAAAGCAATAGTAAGAAAGAATAAGAAAGAGACTGAGTCGTTCCTAGATGAGCACACCAAACACAAAGAGATTGAAGGAGAGGCGAAGTATATTGAATTTCTTTCTCATTAAACCAGCTTTGTGATTTTCATTATATCTTCTCCTTAATCCTCTGGGGGCCTCCTTGATTTCTTTCAGGTCTAGCCAACAGCTTATTTTTATAGTAGGTAGCATTCTGGCTCCAGTGAGCTGTGCCTTTTATAAGCACTAAGCCTATTTTGGGGCCCTCAGATTCACTGATGTGCTAGGTGTTGTTTCTATTGTATGCCTACTGTGTGCTAGGGAAAGATGGAGTTGTCCGTTTAACGTCCTATTGTGTATAGCTAAAGAAATCTTTGAGGACTGAGTGTTTACATTTAAATCCTTTCTATTGCTGGCTATCTGTATGACCTTGCACAAGATTATTTGAGTTCTATAAGCCTCAGTTTTCTGTAAAATGCAGATAGTGTTTATATCTAATTCACTAGTTGGTCGGGGAATAAAACAAATCACATGTGATTTTAGCTCTCAAACTCATTAGCACTAGTTACATTAGCTAGTATTTGGAGAATGTGTGTGTGTATAATATGAAACAAAACAGTAGTATTGATGTTTTGCATCCACCCTGGGTGCCTTCTTATTGGGGGCCGTTGGGTAGTCAATGGTCATTATTTGGCTGAAGTATTGGATTCAGATATTGAGCAGTTTCTGGTTATAAGTATATAGAATAAAAGCTGACATCTTGTTGAGAACTTTGTCAATAGAAATAGCAGTCAAGTTTATTCAGTTTCTCTTTCTCTTTCCCTCTCTCTCTCTCCCTCAGTTGATTTGGTGACAGTTCCTCACGAAGACTGAGAGAAAACAGGTTAGGTTCTAAAGTATTATCCCACCTTCTTTTGGCCTAAGTCTTAGGCTTTTAGGCTGAAAGATTCATACATTCACACTCTTGATACAGACTTTTCCTTTTTAGCCATTTATGATATAAGTAAAAGTAGATAAAATGTCTGGAAAGTAGTGGCAGAAATTCTAGAGCAGCCACCAGATGGGGAAGCATTTCAAATAGAATCCTTTATTGAAACTGAAGTTACAAGAACGAAATTAACAATAAAAAGCTTGTTTTGGTGTCTTTTAATGCTTTGTATTGTCAAAGCTATTTTTATCCCCTTGAATCCACTCCTAAGACATTGGAGAATCTGTTTTTTGGAAATTTAGTGCATAGTTAATGCCAGACTATTTTTTAGTCCTGTTTTCCAAGTCTTTCTCCTTTCTCATTGACATGTAGAGAGGAGATGCAAGAATGAATGAGAACTAGAAAGAAAAGGCAAAGCATTAGTACAGGAGTGAAGATATTTTGAAAGGCAACATGTTCTGCTGACAGTTTATTAAGAAGCTATTTTAATAATATCATAGTTTTGAATGGATTAGCAAGAACACACAGCAGAAAGTCTGTTTGCCTGGCTTCGTATTACACAGTCAGCTCTCCATTCTCACAAGCGCCTATGTCAGTGAGATGCTACAGCTGGATTTTTCTTTTCACCCTTAGGCATAACTTATTTATGAGGTACTTTTTGCAGAAAGTGGAAGAGGGATGGTCAAAAGGAGTATCACATTCCCCTCCCTGTTTAAAAATTACAGATATTTGTGTATGTCTTCGTATGTCTTACTTCTTATATTCAGTAAGTGTGTGACCTAAGGATTTATTTCCCCACTTCAGAGTAGAAAAATGAAGTAGAGAAGCTTCGAGCTTACTGGGGACAACAAACAACCTGCTTTTTCTTTGAGAGAAAAAGCTAAGTCTGTCTCATTCACTAATGTATTTCCAGGTTCTAATATGGTACACACAGCAGATGGTCAAGAATATTTTGCTGAATGGATGTATGAAAGAAAGAGTAAATAAATACATGAATGATAGATCCAGAACACAGACCCAGTTCTTTTGGATTCCCCAAAGTGCATATTTCCCTACTACTATTCTCTGCTATCTCCATTTATACATATCCCAGAGAAGAAGTCGAGGGTTTGAGAAATGCTGAGGTGTCAGCCTGGGAAAGTTTGTTCTTTATGACACTCTCAGCATCTTGGGCCGCATGTGAGCATGTGATCTGGGAAAGCGCTGGTGAGAGAAAATGGAAGTTGGCTTATTGAGTTGGGAGAGCAGAAATCACATTTTTAAATAGGATCCTAGAAGAATGTGGGTCCAAATGTAAATTGGAAAAGTATTAAGAATGGAGAGAGCAATAAGAGAAGTCGAAGTCTGTGTCTCTACTTGATGACAGAATAAAAAAAAAAAAAAAACTTTAAGCCCTGCAGATTCCCCTCAGTACGTGGCAGAACAATGTTTCCATTAAGTATTCTTCCTTCAGAAGGCAAGGGCCAAATAATTCAAAAGAGCATTTAAAATGTTCCTCTCCAAACCCTCTTGCACTGTTGGTGGAATGCAAATTGGTGCACCCACTCTGGAAAACAGTGTGGAGGTTCCTCAGAAAATTAAAAATAGACCTACCCTATGACCCAGCAATAGCACTGCTAGGAATTTACCCAAGGGATACAGGAGTACTGATGCATAGGGGCACTTGTACCCCAATGTTTATAGCAGCACTCTCAACAATAGCCAAATTATGGAAAGAGCCTCAATGTCCATCAACTGATGAATGGATAAAGAAATTGTGGTTTATATACACAATGGAGTACTACGTGGCAATGAGAAAGAACGAAACATGGCCCTTTGTAGCAACGTGGATGGAACTGGAGAGTGTGATGCTAAGTGAAATAAGCCATACAGAGAAAGACAGATACCATATGTTTTCACTCTTATGTGGATCCTGAGAAACTTAACAGAAACCCATGGAGCAGGGGAAGGAAAAAAAAAAAAAAAAAAAAAAAGAGGTTAGAGTGGGAGAGAGCCAAAGCATGAGAGACTCTTAAAAACTGAGAACAAACTGAGGGTTGATGGGGGGTGGGAGGGAGGGGAGGGTGGGTGATGGGTATTGAGGAGGGCACCTTTTGGGATGAGCACTGGGTGTTGTATGGAAACCAATTTGACAATAAATTTCATATATTGAAAAATAAATAAATAAATAAATAAATAAATAAATAAATAAATAAATAAAATGTTCCTCTCCAGAGAGAGAGGGAGAGAGAGAGGGAGAGAGGCAGAGAGAGAATCTTAAGCAGGCTCCACGCCCAGCACAAAGCCTGACATGGGGCTTGATCCCACATACGTGAGATCATGATCTGAAAGGAAGTAAGAGTTGGATACTCAACCAAGTGAGCCATCCTGGTGCCCCTATGCATATTTTTTGAAACTAGATTTAAAAAGTGTTTGTAAGTAGAGTTGAGGACATTACAAATAAAACTTAACATATTTCAAAATATTCTGTTTCTAAGATGATTAATTCTTTCTGACCATCCCTCCAATTAGGAAAAATTCACATAATTTTACAATATCTTAAAAACACTGAATTAAAAAAAAAAGAATTCTGTCAGGACCTGAGTTCCTGAGTTTTGAGAAAAAGAAAAATCAGTGAATAGAAAGGGAAGAAAAGGTGAAAAAATAAGATAAAGAAATTAAGAGACAAGGAAGGAGGGTATTATAAAGAGGGAAAGATAGGAAATTGGGGCAACAGAAATATTAATGAAAATAATCTGTGTGTGACGAGTGCTTACTGTTTACCAGCCACTGTGGTGAGAATTTGTATGGATAGTCTAATTTAATCCTCACAACAACCTAGTGGAGTGGATACTCTTGTTGTTACCATTTTGCAGAAGGGAAAACTTATGTTTTGGGCAGGATACATAATTTAGGCAAGCTCACACAGCTGATGAATGGGAGCAAAAGCATTTGCAAATCAGGTATAGCTGCTAGTAAAGCTTGAGCTCTGATTCCCTGTATGGAGCTTTTGGAAAAATACTCTGCTACTTCAGTGAATTATCAGTTATCTCAGTGAATTGTATCTCAATACACTCCATGGCTGTATTGGTTTGTAGACCATACGAGTAATACAGAATTAAACAGGGGAGGGGATATGGAGTTGCTGTTCAACTTCTCTCTCGGTTTGGTCTGAAGCTAGTGTTATCAGGACACTCATTTTCTAAAGAATCTTCTTGGTGAGAACTTTTTGACTTGGCATTTTTGGTGGTCCACTTTGTCACAGTAATGAAAGCCATGAAACCATATTGTTCATTTCATAAAATGTTTCTTTGAGGAAAAAGTACGTACAAATAGTTTCTGTCAAAAGAAATCTGTATTCTTCCAATCTGGGTGCTTTACAAGATGAGTTATTAAATGGGAACGAATGCCATAGAAAAGAGAGGAATGAGGAATTAGGCTGATTTAGGTATGCTGCTGGAATATCCATCAATGTTGCAAGTTACATGTATGAAATAGATGGCACTCATGCAGCTTATATCTATCAGCTGAATATCGGAGATATGACTGACTCTTACAGAAGAATCCATATCCTATAAGAATCCATATCCTTCACTGTTGCATCAGAATATCTCAATTCCCTGGATAGACTTGAGTAACATATGAAGATTTCAGTAGTAGGTATCCAGATTTAGACTTATGGATTGTCTGAATTGAATAGAATATTGAGATCTTGGCCTCTAAAATCAATCATTTTTGATTGTTTACAAAGGATACTTGCTAAGGAAGCATTGGAGTGAAGTCTAAAAAAGTAAGTCTGTGTTTTGTAGTGCTCCTTTTCTGCAGCTACCACAAACTGGACAGGGACCAGTTGGGTTTAATGGTGTTTAGCTTGAATAGCTCTACTTAGCTAGCCATTAATCCCCAAAGAAATGCCCAGATTCTAAATTATTATTGATTCATTGACAAGCTCTTCCAACAAAACCAACAGCAGATGTTCCAAAATAACTCAGGACATATGCACCCTCTCTTAGAAGCTGCCTTAAGTGTATTCATACAAATTGAATGTAGAGTAGAAAGATACTTCAGTGGTCACGAAGCCTGGACTTTGGGGTCTTTCCCTAGTTAAGATGCTCGTTTCGTAAAATATACATATGATAGGCTCAAATGGGATAATCCATTTGTTCATTATTTTGTTCTAAGTTTTAACAGGATCTTCTGAAAGCATTGATTGCTCAAAATGTTACCACAAATTCTACTTGACAATGCGGGCAAAAGAACATGCATTTCACAAGTAATATATTAACCTGAAATTGAGTCCATGTATAGGGGAAATAATATTTGGAATGAGAAAATGAGGACCTTAAAAGCCACATAGATTTGTGGGGTGCAATTTTTTAATACTTTTTATGCTGATGAATGTGTTAACTTCAATAGGAAATTCTGAATATTTGCTAGTAAATTGTTTATATGATAGTAGTCATCATATGAAGAACTATTTGTCCACATTTCACTCACATATGGATGCATATTTTTTCATATGTGCATAAAAATTGTGATAGATTTGAAAGAATGAAATTGCTAAGAGCTAACAACTACCAGATTACTCTGGGAGAGATTCTCCCAATTTATCATGGCATTAACACTATTCAAAGGTTTTGTTTAGGGGCGCCTGGGTGGCGCAGTCGGTTGAGCGTCCGACTTCAGCCAGATCACGATCTCGCGGTCCGTGAGTTCGAGCCCCGCGTCAGGCTCTGGGCTGATGGCTCGGAGCCTGGAGCCTGTTTCCGATTCTGTGTCTCCCTCTCTCTCTGCCCCTCCCCCGTTCATGCTCTGTCTCTCTCTCTGTCCCAAAAATAAATAAAAAAAACGTTGAAAAAAAAAAAAAAAAAGGTTTTGTTTAAAGCGCCTCACCAAGACAGAATATTGTCATGTTTTGCTTGTCTCAATCTGATGAAGAGAAAAGTGTGCTGCTGTTTTAATTCCTATTTCTCTGCTCACTGGTGAGGTAGACATCTTTTTACATTTATATTGGCCATTTCTACTTACTTTTGTCCCATGTAAGTTTTGTTTATATCTTTGCTAATTTTTCTTTTGAAGTTGTAACATATTTTATATATTTTGGATACTGATATTTGAACATTATATTGGGACCATATATATTTCCCAGGGTTCACACTGGCTTTTTAAGCTTTGTGTTGTCTTTTCTTACTTTAGAAATATGAATTCAGATATAGAGAAATACTTCAATATTTGTCTTTATGGATTTGAATTGTATCTCTTGGTTGGCACAGCTTCCCATATTCCAATTCTTCAGTATTTTCTACTAAAATTTTCTTTTTGCCTTTTTTACATTTAAGTCCTTTTTTTTTCTTGCACTGCTACCTTGTACCCACTGTTTTCCTCTTCCTTGGATTTTTTTTTATTACTGGAGCACAACCTCAATGAATTCTTTCAGAGTGGGTTTGATATTAAAACTTCTAAATGCTTGCAGATGTAAAATATATATATGTTTTGAGTTCTGCCTTAATGTTGGATTTCCTGGGTACAAGATTCTAGATTCAAAATCAGATGTTTCAGACCATCTCTCCATAGTTTTCTGGTAGCCAGGGCTGAAAATGAGAAGTCTGATACCAGTATTATTTTTCCTTCTGACACGGGTAATTGTTATTCCTTTCCCCTGGAAGCTTTTTGGATTTTTATCAGAAAGCTTCAAAATAAAAACATATTCTTCTATTCTTCATAAATGTTCTCAAATTTTATCAACATATCTAAGTATGAGCATTTTTTTTATGTTTGCCATCATTTGGTGAACTTCTAAATCAAATGTGTGTCCTCAGTTTGGGAGTTTTATTTTGCTACATCTATTCTGTCTATTCTACCTGGAAACTTAATTAGATTTGAGAACTTGCTTAACTAATCTCCATGTCTGTTAAAATTTTCTCCACTTATTCATTCCACCTCTTTGATATTTTGCATTGTTTTCTGGAAGTACTCCTCAGCTCAGTCTTCCAGTTTAGTAATTTCAGTTGTAGCTGTATACAGTTTATTGCTATAGAGTTTTTTTTTTCAAAAGTCTTATACTTATTTGCTAAGATTTCTACTTCTTGAATTCTCAGAAAGATTTCTTTAGTTTCTTCAAATTTATACTTATATTTATTACTTGTATTTGTTTTTATATCTTCTACTTTCTCAGTGTGAATTCTTCTTTTAGTGAGATTGGTACCTCCCTTTTATAATGTTGATATTCTTCAAATGTCTAGTGATGTTTAGTTTTCTGCTTAACCTTGTGATTGAAAATGCCTGTTGTGGATGTTGGTGATACTAATAGTCTATGTGTTTAGTATTTAGAAAAACAGTAAGCTCTACTGGTTAAGTAACTGGGTCTTGTAGCCAGACAGACCTGGGTTTGAACTCAGGTTCACAACTTAATACCTGTATCCATGGGAAAGTTATGTAACCCCTTCCTGTTTCAGTTTTTTTTCATTTATCATATAGAGCTAATCATCATATCTACCTGATGGAGTTAAGGATTTAAGAAGAGGATACACATACAGTTGCTTAGTACAGTACCTGAAATGTGGTAAGCTCAATAAATATCGTTGATGATGATGTTGATGACAGTGATGACGGTAAAAGCCGTGGTTTTGGAGGAGGAGGAGGAGGAGGAAGAGAAGGAGGAGGAAAAGGAGTTGTTGCTGTTGTTGTTGTTGTTGTTGTTGTTGTTGTTGTTGTTGTTGTTGCAGGACCAGATGTAGCAGTAGCTTGTCTTTAGGACGAGTAGCCAGTAGCCCTACATGCACGTCTTCAGTGAAGACATTTACTGCTTTGCCCAGAAGAAAATTCATTGCTGTGCAGTGCTCTTTCTTCCACAGCATAAGTCAGGAAGAGTAGAGGAGCTCCTGGCTGAGGTGCCTGCAATGCACTTCCTGGTCGGAGCTTCCTTCACTCCCAGTTCTGTAGTGTTTTGTACCATGCGTATGTTAGTCTATGGTAATCTCTGGGTTTACTTAACTCATTTTTGTTCTGTTTTCTATTTTTAAGGTAGCCCTCAAAATCTGTCATCTGTCACTGCCACTGTCTTTTATTGTCTGGTAGTCTTCTGGATCTTTTAAAAGCATATTTTCTGTCATTTCATGAATCTGGAGCAGAAAAGAAAATAGTTGTTAAATCTGCAATCTCAGTCCGATCTCCTGGTAACTTTATACAACCAAGTTATATATGATAATTAACATAATTCTCTCTCTATATATATAATATACACATATTATATATAACATCTATAATACATTAATATTATAATATAACAGTATTATATAACTAAGAAATTCTTAAATCTATAAAGTATTTACAAAGGGGATGGATTTTATTGAGATAAATTAAATCTTGGATACAATATAGGCTCATTATTCCTTAAGCTGTTTATCTTTTTAAATACTCTTTTTAAAAAAATGTTTATTTATTTTTAGAGAAGCAGAGAGTAGAGAAAGAGAAGGAGGGAGAGGGAGAATCCCAAGCGAATCTGACAGTGCAGAGCCCTATGTGGGTCTTGATCTCACAAACCATCATGAGATAATGACCTGAGCCAAAATCAGGAGTCACAAGCTTAACAAACCAAGCCACCCAGGTGCCCCTATCTTTTTAAACCTCTTAATGCTATTCAGTTGATTTGTTGATATTCACTAAAGAAATATCCCTGTGCCAAAGTACATTTTGGCTAAAATAAGAGCACTGTGTGTTGCCTTTATCAATATTAAAGATACAGGCCAATTTACTTTTAACTTCTAACACATACATTCACATTTGGTGGGAATTTAAAAAATATATATTTTAGAAATAGCCATTGTTTCTTCTCTCAGAGCCTTCAGCCTATGACTCAGCAGGAAAAATCAAGATTGTTTCTCTATATGAGTTTCTTCTAGGAATCTAAGACTTTTTATATAGTAAGCAAATAGGCAAGTGTATGTACTATAGAGTAAGAATTGGCACTTTTTTTTTCTATAAAGAGTCAGATAATGAATACTGTAGACATTTTTGGCATATACATTCTGTGTTACATATCCTTCTTTGTTTTGTTTTATTATTAGTCTTTAAACATTTAAGACTCATTCTTAGCTGTAATGTCATACAAAATCAGTTCTAGACAGGATAATAGAGAAGACCCTCAACTAAGGTTCTTTTTGCACTTTTCTAGTGACCTTTTCCTATTGGGGATCTATTAATCTATTAATCCTTCTTAGGGATTTTCAATAATCTCTATATGTTAACAGGTCAGTTGGAAAAGAAGAATCTTTGGATGTGGTGAAGGTCAGGACAGTGGTTCCATAAAACTTTGTTTATTCCTGAATGGTAGCCATGTCTATGTTTCTGCACATCTGTCATTGGAATCAAAATCCTTTTCATAATGAATATAGCTCATTTTATGTTTTTCAGATGTATTAAGATGAACTGTCATTATAAAACTGGTGAATAGTTTCACCTATCAGCAGTCTGTAAATGCTGATTATCTTTTTCCAATTTATAATTTATTTCTAACTATAGTTTTTAAAAAGAACATTCAGAATTTCTTTATGGTTTTATGTTTCCATCCTGATCTTCAGAGTTGGATTTTGGAAATAGTTCTTTAAACAAACAGATTTTCAGTCTTTGCTCCAGCTTTGTTAGTAACTAGATAATGTCAGCCCACTGAACTATATAGGGAGTTTTATGTAGAAGAGATATATCCATTGTCATTAAGATATTTGCATATTAAATAAAAGGGAGCATGGAAGTCATCATAAAATTTGTTTTCTTTTCTTTTTTTTTTTTAAGTTCATTTTGACAGGGGTGGGGGGAGGGGCAAAGAGAGAGGGAGCAAGAGAATCCCAAGCAGGTTCCATGCTCAGAACAGAACCTGACACAGGGCTTCATCTCACAACTGTGTGATCATGACTGGAGCAGAAATCAAGAGTCATATGCTAAACAGACTGAGCCACCCAGGTATCTCATCATAAAATTTGTTTTCATGGACAAGATCCTTTCTAGCAGATTTAAAGGAGACAGTGCATTCCATTAAAATGGACAGATTCTTATTGTATATATTTTACTTACATTTCCCACGTTTTGGAATTTTCATAGCTATATCTGTGATAAGGGAGAGTGCCTGAATTTTATATATAGGTAAATAAATGTAGAGCCTTTCTGTAAGAGGATCTACAGATACTAATAATTTGTTAATTGTCCTCTCAGGAGGTCCCCAGAACATGAGGAAATACAAATACCAATAGTTTCTCAGGCTAAGACAAGCCACTGGGTGCCACAAGTGTCCTCGGGGATGTTACTTTTTATCAAACACCCACAGAAAATACTGATTCAGATGTTCCTTGGAACAGGAAAGAAACTCTCTGAGTTCAAGAAGCACCCCATAGTGGCCCTGGAAAAAGAAAGAAGTTTCTATCTGGGAGAAAGTGATATGTATTTCTCACATCCCTCAATATAAAAAGTAGCTTCCATCCTCTCTCTTTGGGGAGGAAATCTTAGAGACATTAATTTATGAACATTTAATTGGACTTAATTAAGTGGCCAAAGGCAGAAGCCGAGGTATCATACTAATTCTGGACTAATAATCAGGAAATGTTCCATGATTTGGGAGTGTGAACTTCTAATCTAACAAATTTGGAGTGAATTTTGATTAGGAAAGCTGACTTTCCTAATTTAGTGAATATAAAAACTTAATATAAAACTCTCTACCAACAGATCTCTGTTGTTAAAGGAGAAAGAATGAGTGAAAAAAATAAGTGAATAAATTACAGAAGAATACAAACAGTTGATAACTCTCAGAAAGCTTCAGGAAATTATGTGTTTACAAACCATGAAAGAGTAAATTCGTTAGGCAAAATGGGAAAGTATGAAGAGAATTTTGGATTTGAATCATTTTAGTGGTAGGTGGTTCAATAATATGTGCATATTAAAATGAAGTTAATATTAAAAACATTGACAGATTTATGTTTATATTTTTCTAGTTTTGACATCATTCTAGTCAAAAAGCAAGTTTTATAAGTTTGAGTGTGAAAGGGAAAAATTAGATGCAATGCTGAATGACCCATCATTTGCCTTTGGGTTTGGAATGCTCCTACTTGTTTCTGGAAAGGTGAGGTTCAGGTAAATTTTGTAATTACTCATTGACTATTATTGATGAAGCACTTTCTAAAATGTAATACACTGTGTTGATATTAGCAATATCACAGCCTTTTTGATGACAGGTTAGAATCATTCTTAGCTTATATTCAGAGCAGGTATCCAGTGAAGTCCAAATCAACTATTGATGAATTGCAAAAACAGAATGGTTTCAGCGTATGACTTGCTTCTTTAAAATAGGCTTTTCATTAATAAAACTAATGGTAGCAGAGTTGTCTCAAGTAATTTATTCTTGGAGCCTTATAAATAGATTTGATTTGTCCTTCAGGTTGTTTGTTTGTTTGTTGCAATTGAAAAAAAAAATCACTCTAAAGAAGAGGTCTTAGGCTAATCATTGTTAGAAAACACAGTTGAACTATCAACTTGGAAGTTGGCAGGTTAAATTTTAGGAAAAATCTATACGATTTTGTTTTTTACATAGCTTTTTTGCCTGTTTGATATTTATTTCAAGGCTTTTGTTTGTTTCTTTTTTTAATGTTTACTTATTATTGAGAGAGAGAGAGACAGAGACAGAGACAGACAGCAGGGGAGAGGCAGAGAGAGAGCAGGAGACACAGAATATGAAGCAGGCTCTGGCTCTGAGCTGTCAGCACAGAGCCCCATGCGGGGCACGAACCCACAGACCACAAGATCATGACCTGAGGTGAGGTCAGACGCTTAACTGACTGACTGAGCCACCCAGGCCCTCCTTGTTTGTTTGTTTGTTTGTTTGTTTGTTTGTAGTTTACTCCTTCATCCAGGATGAAATTGGAGTTGATTCTATAAATTGTCAAGATGAGTGATGGATGCTTTAACGTCCTTTGAGATTCTAGGATTTAAAGACTCTATGTCAATTATTTTCATGGCCCCTGTTATTCTCTTTCCCTTAAAAAATATATCTGAGGGGCGCCTGGGTGGCTCAGTTGGTTAAGCATCTGACTTCAGTTCAGGTCATGATCTTGTGGTCCTTGAGCTCAGAGCCTAGAGCCTGCTTCAGATTCTGTGTCTCCCTCTCTCTCTGCCCCTCTCCTGTTCGTGCTCTTTCTCCGTCTCAAAAATAAATAAACGTTAAAAAAAATTTAAGAAATATATCTGAATTTATTCCTATTAATACCACTGCACCATTGTTAATAATCTTTAACTCTCTCTTTATGTCTGTAGATCACCACACATGCACACACACACACACACACACACACACACACACACACACTCATCCTTTGTCTAAATATTTATTGCGCTCTGGACTTAAAAAATATCTGTTGCTAGGAGAAAATCCATACTCAACTCTAGAATCCCTTTTTTGGTGAGTGTTGTTTCCTTTTCTAATTTCTGAGCCAAAAGCTGGCAAAGGCATTCTTTGCAACTCAGAGGATTTATTTTGAACACTGTTCCTTCGGTTGGAATTTGGTTAGGAATTTGAATCAGTTCATGGTCAAGGGATAAATGACAAAAATATAAACCATAAAAAACACTATTAACAGATAATACACATGACTAAAGAGACTTCCACAATGAATAAATTGGGCAGG
>NC_056662.1:69186764-69286764 GCF_018350195.1 Panthera tigris | reverse complement strand
CCTGAGGAACCAACCATATGATTAGAGGTTGGAACTTTTGCGCCACCACTTTGACCCTCTGGGGAAGGGAGATGTCTGGAGATTGAGTTCAGTCGTCAATGGCCAACGATTTAATCTTTTCGTATCTGCAAATAAACACCATAACCCAAAGGGGTTTGGAGAACTTCTGGGTTGGGGAACACATCCCGGCAGGGAGGGTGACACATGGAAGCTCCGTTCCCCTTCCGCATACCCAACCTTGTACATCACCTCCATTTGGCTTTTCCTAAAGTATATTCTTTCTAATAGGTGGGTAATAGTAAGAAAAGTGCTTCCCTGAGTTCTATGAGCTGTTTTAACAAATTATTGAACTTGAAGGTGTCACAGGGCACACAGAACAAGTGGCAAAAGTACAGGTGATGGCCTGGGACTTGCAGTTGGTATATGAAATGGGGAAGAGTGTGGTGAGACTGAGACCTTACACTGTGGGGTCAGCTCTAACTCCTGGTAGTTCCTGTCAGAATTGAACTGTAGGACATGCAGTTGGTGTCCAGAGACTTAGGGAATTGGTTGATGGGAAAACCCCCCACTCACTCAGTGTCAGAAGTGTTGAGAGTAAAGGAAACCAACAGGGTTTTTTTATTGGGGTGCACGCACTACAATTCACTCTGACACTCTTGAACCTGTGAATGTACTTGTGTATGACATCTCTGAGTAAAGATACAGAGAAACCCAGAGATTTGCAAGTGCTTTGCAAGGCTTTGATGGCTTCATGGTATGATGCACTAGAAAATTCATCCATTTTGTTGCCTCTAGATGGTTTTTATTCTATACGTAAAGAGCACCATTAGAATTTCATAGGTTTGTGTGCTGAATCATTCATTGAATGGGCCCCTGAATGCATATTTATGAATGCCTGGAATATTCTGTTTTATAACACCATGCTTTTCATTGTGTTTTGTATTTCAGGTTATGTACAATTATTGAGTAGCCTAGCAGCAAATTGAATTGACTGGAAAGTTGAATTTGACTTAAAATTTGATGTAAAAGTGAAATGTCAAATCACAGCATTCTGTTTTGCCATTGTTATTCAAAATATAGGATGATGAGAAACCCCAAATGGATTTATAAAGTTATTAGCCTTTGTTTCTTCGTTTCAAGATAACTCTTTTTGTAGATATAGTGATGGATGACAGTCTTAAATGCAATTCCATTCCCATATTGGACTCTATTCTAGGTGCTTTGGAGTACATAGAGATAGAAATAACTTCCTCTTTTGCTACCTAAGAGCTTATGATTTCCTATGGAAGACATCAGATGGTAAAAATTAAAAACACAGTGTGAAACCAAGCAACCAGGCTAAACATAGAGATAAGACATAAACCAAGGACTTCTGGCTAGGGAATCTGGAGAGCTTCATAGAGGATGTGATTTTGAGCTGGGCTTTGAATACAGAGAATTTAAACAAATGGAACCCATTTGTCTATGTTGGATGGTATGTGGAGCAGAATTGTGTTGGTGTATACAAGTGATTACCCAAATTGGTGTGTAGTTGTACTGATTGAAATCTGTGAGGCTGATAGAACTGTTAAGTTGGTTTTGTTTGTAAGTCTGGTTTTTTTGGGCTTTTAACATTTCTGGAAGAAGAGATAAAATGAGGGCTACAGAGATTGTACACTTTTATTGGTTTGTCTACAGTGATATTTTGTTTCAGTTTGCTTTCTAATGTAATAAGTCTGTGTATATTAAATTTAGTTGAATGTTAATTTAAAAGGTTTTGATGTGGATCTCAGTACATTGCCTTAAAATAGAATAAACTGATTACCTCAACTCATATTCTCATAACTTAGATCCAATTGCAGAAAACCCAACTATTAATAGTCAAGAGGTATTTCTATCTATTTTTAAGTCTCCAAATTGGAAAAGAATCCATTGCAATGTGTTTGTAGGAAGCAAGCCCAGCTTAATGTGGTAGAAAGGACCTGAAATACAGCATGCCACTACGGAGGAAAATTCTGTGATTATCAGTAGCAAGGCCATGGTGTTTGTTTCCCTGTGACCTTTGAGCTTTAGGACTAATTGTATAATCAATATTCTTCTACTGGATTTCATACTAATTTTACTCTTGATAGTGTTTGGGACATGGAGGGCCTTACTATCTAGCACATAGGTTGACATTAAGCAAAGTCCACTGTAATGCTGGAAAGAAAGCTCCTGGCAAGGTGCAGGGTGCTGTTTCTCATCAATTTCATCTTTGTATAAATCTAAGATATCCTTATTTAGTGGCTGTACCTGGATCCTCAAGATACAGAGATAGACAAAGCAAATCCATTTTTCCTCTTCACCTAGCCAAGCACCACTCTGTTTTAGAGAGGTGAAATCCCTTTAAAATGACGATTTAGAGAAATGTTTAAAGAGGACAAAAATGGTGGCTCCGTTAGTTAAGTGTCCGACTCTTGGTTTCAGCTCAGCTCATGATCTCGTGGTTTGTTGGTTTGAGCCCCATGTCAGGCTCAGCGCTGACAGCATGGAGCCTCCTTGCGATTCTCCCTCTCTCTTTCTGCCCCTTCCCTGCTCTCTCTCCCTCTCTCAAAATAAAGATATTTTTTTAAAGGAGGACAAAAATGGACTGCATGAGCCACAAATAAATAAGGCATACATGGAGGGAACTGAAGGAGTGCTCTGACTGTTGCTAAGCCATCAACATGAAGTCAAATACATTTGGGAGCCCCACAGGCTATCCTCAGAGATAGCATTAGACACAAGGAAAGGGACTTTCGGTAGGGCATCTGATTGGAGCATTATCTTGAAAAAGATGAAGTGAAGTAGATAACTTAATACATGTGAAAAGTTAGTTTTGGGCAAAATCTCAGGTTTTTCCAAGATCATCTCCTCACCTGGCCAGCAGTCTGTTATAAGAGGTAAAGGTACAATTCTGAGACATTCCAACAGGAAACCATATATTTTACCTGTTATTCCCAACTTTCATTCTTCTAAACCTTCCCTCCATCTTTATATAAAGAAGAGTAGGACCTCTAGTTATCAAGGGAAGATTTTGATCTTCACAATTTCCTGGAGATTTAGATGAGAGTCCTCTCATCTTCTCTTGCCTGTATCTTGTTAATATTATTGGTCTCTCCTGTAGAGAAATACTTTGAAATGAAAATGCAGAAATATTCTACCAATTTAAAAAGCAACCCCAACCCTAAAGGGGTTGCCTGAAATGTAGAATTAAGTGAAAAAAGCTTCTGCATATCCAAACTAACTTTCACAAAAACTCCACATTAAAGACATGTATTTTATTTCTTAATGCCTCACTCTGAGCCATATTGACTTTTATTCAGCATGCCATTCTTAATGAGCCTGGTTATCTGGTTTCCTAGCCCACAACAGATTAGAAACAGCAAAGGAGAAGATGAGAAGAGGGACAATGACACCCGAAGTGACAGCTGAAAGCTTGACATTGAGGGAGGAGAAAGAAAAACGATACGGTAGGCATAGAACTATATAACCATATGGTACAATAATGAATGTTCGCCAAGATGACCTCTGAGTTGTCAAGGGGAAAAGAAAAAGATAATATTATGTTTAGAAATATCTATGCAAGAAGGCAGGAAGCCAGTGCTTAATACAGGTTATAAAGATTTCCATCTAAAATTTAGGTTTTAAGTGGGCATAAGCTTTAGGTGCATGGAAAATTCAGTTCTCCAGAACTGCTCTTTCCCAGGAAATACCCAGATAAATGAGGTGTTACTAATCTCCTCTGTAAATACCCTACTGATTTTCTCCTACAATTCGACCATAAATAGTCTCACTACTCGCTGGTTTTCAGCAGTTACCTTGTTATAGGACAAAACAAACCTAACACAATTCTAATGAAAGATGTTTTCTTTTTCCATTCAGTGCTAAGCATTTGAGTTCTAAGTTGATGCAATTGATAAGTCACATACCAACTACCTACTTACGGAAATATTAAGAGTCTTGCATCGTCCTCCCAACACTGACTTCAGAGAATTGAATTGAAGGTTAAGTGCAGGGTTTCATTTTTACCAAACTCAACAAAATAGCTGCTGGCACTCTGTGGACATTAATTCTCATTTACATGCATAATACAAAAGATGCCCTGACCTAATCAACCCATCGCTGTGCATTTTGATGCATCTCTGGAGAGAGAGAGTCCTTGTCTCATTGACTTGGCAACAGTCCCTACCAGTGACCTTTAATGCTATTATACTCTCCCTGGAGAGGGAATTGAGATGTGATGGACATAGCAGAAACAAGACCTTTCCACGAAATCGGATTTGAAAGCATGATTGTTGTTGGATGTCTATTCTTCCTTGTAGTTTTAATGTGGTTTTATGTAGCATTTTATAGATTGTGTGTTTTTTTAATTGCTTCCATTTGTTAAATAAGACAAGCAGCAGTATTTTTGAAGATGGACAGAGGACCAAGTGGGATTATTTTTTGTGAGTCAGGCTGACATGGTCTTATAGTGACAAAATTACCTTTTATTTATGTAAGATAATGTTTTTTCCCCTGTGGGAGCTCCTCTTAACCCCAAGAAATGTGAAAAGATTTCACTTCAATTTCCGGTTTAGCATCAACTAGTTACATATAATAAGGTGGTAGCAGAGGACTCTGGCCAATGAAACATTGTAGCACTTCCCAGAATCCTATGTGGATATGAATATATTGTTTCAATTCATTTTGGAAACCTAAACTGCTATAACTCTGGGTGGTATAATGTAGGTTCTGGATTCAGGAATTGTCTGTTCCTATCTGATTACTCTTTGTTATCTCCAGACCAGTAGCTATCTACCGCCTTTCTAACATGATTTGGAAACACATTTTTTTTTCTTGAAATGTTCTATTGGCTATATAGTTCCTATAGTAGAAGCAAGTAAATCCAAGACCTCACAAAAGAGTGGAATGGGTCATATTTGTCTTTGTTACACCAAGGCAGTCTGTTCTAAGAGTTCACTCTCCACCCCTATCTTTTTTTTTTTTCGTAAATACTAGCCATCTCATACTCTATTTTGATCATATTAAACACAGCCCTGAGGAAACTAGCTCAAACATTATTCTTTATAAGATGTAAATGACCAATAAAGAATGGACCTCAGAATCAAATGCCTGGCAGGTGATGTAGATGAGTGGAGACAACTGGATGTGAGATGACAGGAAGAAACAATCTGAATCAGAGAGTGGCTGTCCCATCCAACTTGCCATTGAAACCCACCTAGTTTCTATTACACAGGAACGAATACCCAACAAGACTAAGTGTTTTGATTTTTAAAGAAATAACAGAAATCTAAATGTTTATTTGAAACTTAACATTTATAATTTTGGGCAACCACTTTTTTGTTTGCTTGCTTGCTAGATGTGGACGATTATGAAGATTCAACTTTAAGCAAATAGTGTATTTCTAGTTGTGGAACTGCAGGCATCAAAAACAAAGGAGGAAGGAATTTGAGGGGGAGAAGACATAAGTACCTCCAAGCCCCTGAAATTATACTTTAGAGAAAGCCTATGAACTTTCAAGTCTATCTTTAGAAGCGAGATTTGTATCTTTGGGTTGGTCTAATTTAAGTGTGGGAGAAAAGCAGAACACAGAAGAGCATGGTACTAGGTATGCAGCCCCTGATGATGCCATTACAAATACAGAGATGTTAAAACAAACTTGCAATCATTTTTCAAATGCAAAAGAAACATTGGTGTTTACTGACACAAAGACGGTAAGTTTTACTCTTTCTGCAGCTGCTTTTAGGTCATAAATAAGAAAATGTAGCAAGTTGTTCAAGTAGTATTTTAAATAAGATACTGTCAGGGACGCTTGGGTGGCTCAGTCTGTTGAGGATCTTATCTGACTCTTGGTTTCGGCCCAAGTCGTGAACTCATGGGTCCTGGGTTTGAGCCCCACATTGGGCTGTGTGCTGACGGTTGGGGGGCCTGCTTGGGATTCTCTCTCTCCCTCTCTCTCTCTGCCCCTCCCCTGCTGGTGTGCTCTCTCTCTCAAAAATAAATAAACATTAAATAAGATACTGACAGAATAAAACAAAATTAGGAATATGAATTGTAAATGGAATTGAGGGGAAAAAAAGAAAAGACTGCTGTGGTAACTCAGTCCTGAACTTAATGGGTTTTATACTAGCTGTAGGAGGTTGGGAATGGAAGTAAAGGCATGGAAGTGACAAATGAACATAATGTTCCAACGACAAATGTTCAAATGAACACAAAGAATGAAAAAAATCAGGTGACTCAGAGTTTTGAAACTGTAGCAATGAAGACAATGTTGGTGTCAAGAAACAAGTTTGTGAGACAGAAAATGATTATCATTTTGGTCCCATCAAGTTGGAAAGAGTAGAATATCTAGACAGATGCCAAAAAGACCATGTAAAGTGAGTAGTGATGTACAAGAGATATTGGACAGTTGTCAATGTGTCTATCTCAGCCCCACAGAATGATTATGTTCTTAATGTTTAGAAAGAAGAGTTAAGGGGCAAAGAATAAAAAAAGAATATCAAGGAAAACAGTGAAGCTAGAATCTTAAAAAATTAAGGCAGAATAAAGTGAATTAAGATAATAATAAACCTTTTTAAGTGAGGTGTTCATTTTCAGAACATAAAAAACTAGTTTCACTCATCCTTAAGAATGAAACAAACCAAAATTAAACCCATTTATAAAAACTTTGTAATGTATAATAATTCTTAGAAATTTATATTTCAAAAAGTGTCTTCCCATTTTTGATGCTTTTATTATTTAATGGTCTAGTTCTCATCTAAGATCCAGAGTCCAAATTCTCCAATTCATGTTCTGTTCACATCTGTCAACAAGGTTGAGGGAAAATTCCCAACATTCTCCAAGAAAAAAGTAATATGTAAGTTAAGAATTTTATAATTTCATGAAAATTAAACATGCCAATTTATTATTATTTAAAATAATGTAGAGGAAACTTGAAACAAAATGGGATTTCAAGGTTTTCCCTTAGCAATTTAGTGTGAACATAAACTGAGGAAAGACCATATCTCTGAGCATGTCTTAATCTGCATAATGACATATATTAAGTGACCTGTGAAGTAGCTTAGGGCTTATCAATAGGTGTCAATTCAGGATTGCCTTGAAGGCCGGAAGAGACAACTCAACAGTAATAAAACAGAAACCACCCAATATTATGCATTTTCTTGCTCAGTTTTTCTAAGCTTTCAAGAAAGCATTTTTACAGAATTATTGTAAAATTATCCTTCATGTTTAAAAGTTAGTTTAAAAATACAATTAATTATAAAGTTCAGCCATCAGTATGCATTTTTTTTTGCTAAGTAGTATACTATACTGGAGTTTGATGAGATTTTCAGAGGTAGGAGTGGCGGTTACCTGAAAGAAGAGGAAATTCAGTACATGAATGGATGCATGGGTACATGTAATAACCATCTGATACCATTAAAGAAGATTGTTTTATAAAATGAGCTTTCCAGATAATGAATTCTTTCTAGTTTATGCAGTAAAAGTTTTTTTTTTTCATTTTTACCATTTTGAAAGTGATACACATTTCCCACCTTGTTAAATGGGACTCACTAACGTAACTTAACCTCTTTTTTGAATACTCAAGGTCATCATGAACATGAATCACTGTACTTTGCTATAGTACAGCGATTCCGTTGGGGTTGCTGAGGTGTGTAAAGCTTGTTTGTCTTGCTGCTAAGCGGCTATGCTTTCCAAGTTCCTGCATCTATCTTTTGTAATTCATTTTTCAAAATCCTCCTTCTTTATTAAGAGAGCAGTTACGTGCGGTTATCATCAGTGTGCCTGCTTCTTGAAGCCACTTCCATGCCAGAGTTGCTGGAGGCTGGCATGTTAAATAGCACAGAATGTAGAATTGTGTCAAAGGTAAAACTAACAGATTACCAAGGAGATTCTAAAGAGTCCTTCCATGTACAGAGTGAATACACTTCTGTGAAGAAGTGTGTAGTAGTAGCTTTTGGATACTTTATTTGCTTTCTGATTCTTACCCATGTTCTGGAAAGTTAGGATTGCTAGATAAACACCTTCAAGATAAATGTGATCTGTGTACACGGAACAACCCAAGTCTGTCTCTTTTATATTATTGAAGCACACTGTCCTTAGTAGGCCTTCAATGGCTGGTGAGTAAGTATGTATTTAGGTCTATAACTACATCTGAATATAGACATATATGCATATATATATGCAAAACTTGTGTCTAAACATGTTACTGTATGTGAGGCTACAGTATAAAATAGTGAGGTCACTCCCCCTAAAAGCCCCATAATTAATACAGATATTTAAGTGAATAAAATATATATGTAAGCTTTATTTTTTAAAGTTATTCCTGAATTACTGAGATTACTTTTGTTCCTTTCCTAGACCTTAGAACAGGCCACGTACTATGTCACGGTGTCTTGCTAAACCCTTGGAAATATTTGCTACTGAAAACTATAATCCACGTCAGCCTGTGGATTAATTATCTCCTGATACAAAGAACAATGTTGCATGTGACAATGACCTGCTTTGGTTTTAATCTTCATGCCTTTGGAATGACATCAAGCTCTAACACTGTTAAATGCTTAAAATTAGTATCTTTAGTGCCGTCACATATGCCAACCAAGGCATGACACTCCTAATCTCCTTCTCCTTTAATTTTAACAAGCCAAAGATGTTTAGCACCGTAATTTTGAGACTGTTACCAGCACTTTGTGTTGAAAGTCATTTCTCACCTTTTAAAAAGTAGGAAGAGATTGGATGGCATAAGTAAACAAGAGTAATTTATAGATGGATTGGTTGTACATTATAAGTAACTGGTCAAAAGATTTATGGAGATTTTCTTGAAAAAAAAAACTATATCGTTCTTTGTAGATAGAAAGATGCTCCTTAGTCTTTGTCATCAATCTGGGTAATTTATTGGGACATATACATGGTCTTACCTGGCTCACAGGTAGACGTACTATACTAGACAAACAGTTTTAGGACATGGAAAAGGCAAATTAATTAATCTAAGTGAGAATTCGAACTTGTGGCCTTGATACTGTGTTCTAACTTACAAATTAACAGGCCTTGTACTTATTTAATGGCTAGCAGCTACTATTTATTGGTTCTTGCCCTGTGTCAGAACTGTGATTTATATTTTATATATCATCTTATTTGATCCTCCCCCAAATTCTACAAGTTGATATCAGCCCCTATTTTATGGATGAGGCAGCTTGAGGTTTGGAAAGATAAGGTGCCATGTTTAAGATCACACAGCTAATAAGTGTCAGAACACAGTTTTAATCATTGGCTGATTTCCAGCCATAAGGTAAATGTGACCACGTTCAGTGAATAAAATCTATGTAAACATTGTTGACTTAACATCAAGTCACTTACTTTGATTAGTTATAAAAACGGCATGGCTGCCACGTACCAATATTTATTGCCATCCAGTGGTTCAAGAAAGCTAAACTCCTATTCCCTTTTCCGCCAAGTCTTTGTGCTTGGTGGGCTAAAGAAGAAGGGTTAAACTTACTTAACACTAGAATATTGCATCTGGATTATTGTTTACTAATTTCTATTTAGCATTTTTTCTTACTATTGTCTACTACAACATACATTAATTAGTATTTACTAGAATCTTTGTAACATAAAAACCTGCCGATGAGATTGATAGTTCATTTGTGCCTAAGTAGAGTCAAAGTTCATCATTCCAAACTTCTCTGTATGGCTTGGGACCCCAGGATGCTTTTCTGTGCCCACTTATACTATTTTATTTTAGTTCTTTTTGCTCTTGTCCTCCAGAGTAGGATGGCCTGTACTTGTCCTGACTCCCAAAATGGAAGTAACAGACCACAGATTATTTTGTTCCTTGTAAGATTTAGTTCTGATTTTTTAACGTTTATTTATCTTTGAGAGAGAGAGCTCAAGAGGGGAAGGGGCAGAGAGAGAGGGAGACAGAGGATCTGAGGCAGGCTTCACACTGACAGCAGAGAGCCTGACGCGGGCTCGAACTCACAAACTATGAGATCATGACCTGAACCAAAGTCGAATGCTTGGTTGATGGGGGGGCTGGGGGGGGTGGGAGGGAGGGTAGGGTAGGTAATGGGTATTGAAGAGGGCATCTTTTGGGATGAGCACTGGATGTTGTATGGAAACCAATTTGACAATAAATTTCATATATTAAAAAAAAAAAGTCGAATGCTTAAATCAATGGAGCCACCCAGGCACCCCAGTTCTAATTGTTTTCTTAAAAGAAGTCAAGATCATTTCCATTTCTACTTGGCCTAGTCTTCTGAGCAATTAATTTATGCTTCGTAGACATTAGAAAGATAGGTATTGATTTAAAAAAGGGGGGCGAAGCAACATGGTTTTTGCACATTTTCTTGTTGGTGGTGGTCGTTTCATGCACTTAAAATGTGACCGACAATGTAAAAGTCAATTGCCCCAAGGGACCCATGTGTCTGTTTTTTCATATCTTTACTGTAGGCTAAAGTAGTCTTCAATGTAGTCCTTTGGGTTTGCAAGAGGCATTGATAAAGGCACTGATAAAGAAGCAGGGTGTGTGTATGTGTGTGTGTATATATCTATCTATCTATATCTATATCTGTATATATATTTATAAATATATATATTTATATGTATAAATTTCTAATATTGCAACAGTAACATTATATATACACATATATACATACATACACATATATATGTGTATATACACATATATACATACATACACATATATATGTATGTATATATGTGTATATATAATGTTACTGTTGCAATATTAGAAATTTAAATGCTGTAAGATGTACTGAACCTCCTGTATCCTAACACAGATCTCCATGTTCTAGTGGGAGATAGCTAAGAGTGTCATTGTGTTCAAAATGCTGCCCAGCAATTTGAGAATTAGAAGACAGAAGTTTTAATCCTAGAAGATTATCCCTTTTTTCCACTACATGCTTAATTTTTCTTTTATTTTTTAACTGAGCTTTTTCTAAAGTCACCCAAAAAGGAAATTTATTTTCTTATAGCAAACTCTTTTGATATCTGCTAATTTCTGCCTTGTGCTAAAACAATATCCATTACACAAAGGCCATGTAATATCCTTGGTAACATTGTGTAGGTTGTTAGTTTAAAAATAAAAATTAAAAAAAAAAAATTGAGGGGCGTCTGGGTGGCTTAGTCGGTTAAGCATCCAACTTCGGCTCAGGTCATGATCTCATGTTTCGTGGGTTCAAGTCCCACATCGGGCTTTGCTCTCAGAGCAAAAACTGACTTTGGATCCTCTGTCTCCCTCTCTCTCTGTCTTTCTCTGCCTCTGTCTCTCTGTCTCTCTCTCTGTCTCTCAAAACTAAATAAATTTTTTTTAAAAATTGGTGTCTTACCGGTCTTAGGGGAGACACTTGAAAACATCTATTTGACAGGGAGCACCTGGGTGACTCGGTTGGTTAAGCGCCTGACTCTTGGTTTCTTCTCATGTCATGATCTAATGTTTGTGGGTTCCAGCCCCTCATCAGACTCTGCACTGACAATGCAGAACCTGCTTGGGATTCTGTCTCCCTCTCTCTGCCCCTCCCCTGCTCGCTTTCTGTCTCTCTCTCTCAAAAATGAATAAACATTTTTTTTAAAAAGGAAAAGAATCATTTCACTAAAATTTTGGATTTTCACTCATACATTTGATCTTATATCAACATCATAGTGATGTTTCATTTGAACTTCATTTTACCTGTATCTATAGTCTATTTTCTTTACTGAAAGACATAAATCTTACCTGATATCATTAATTTTTTTTTCAAATTTTAAAGCTAAGTCATATCTGAATTGAATTCTTCATAGGATTTTACAGGGTGCTTAGAGTGGGTTGGATAATGTATTTGATAAAAAAAGAAAAATCATAATCAATTCAGAAAGTATTTTTTTCTTTTCACATATCTAGGCATTAGGTACATCATTTTTATATATTCATTGCACTATTTGTATATTTAAGAAAAAATAATGGATGTTATATTAACATTTAAGTTAATTTCATACAAATTAAAATAAGTTAAATTTTAAACAAAATAGGTTGAGGGGTTTCATGAGATGATGTTTAGAGGCTGTATAGCTTATAGGATAGGATGTTAAACAGGAAGCAAAAGTCCTGATTCTAACACTTGCCAACAGTATTACTCAGGATCAGTTAATTGAACTTATAAGATGAGTGTTCTTCATATGTATTGGTTTATCAGTAAAGTGAGGATAGTTTTATTAAACATTTTAATTTTGGTGAGGTTCAGGTAAGTCAAATAAAGGAATTTATTTCACAGTATCTTACTACTTTCGATTCTCAATGGTCAGCAGAGAATAATACCAAATCATCTCTAGTTGACTTTGATGTGTGGTGTGAGCTTTGTTCTAGTGTACTTGGGAGTTTGTGATATCTCCAAGTAGTGAAACTGTACTCTGGAAGAGCTAAAACATTTTTAGCTTTTATTCGTTACCTATATAATTCAACCTTTTCCTCTTCTTGCTTTCATGCTAAAAACAGAAAACATTACTTCTTGTTCTTTGATTCTGTGTAGTGTAGTTGTCTGCTGGCTTGGTCATGATCATTTGAATGAGAGAGGACCTCAGTCCCTGCCCCATACTCAGAGAACCCTCCCAAAGGTTTGCCTCCTCATGCTCTAAAGCTGTTCCATCATCTTAGTCCCTGCTTGGTATCCACCTGTTATTTCACTCCTTCTTGGGAATCTGCCATTCTAATTGTCTCCCGCCAGTAAAGCATTTTGGTGAAGAAAATATCAATGTGGCCACTGCCCCAGTTCATAACAAGTATGTGTCTACACATCCCCCAAGAGCTACCAATCTCCAGGCTCCAGAGTGACACCACATCTTATAATAAGTAGATAACTCCTTTTCCAACTGTGGACCTCCATTGATTATTTAAATGTCTGATGCTGCTCTATGTGGCCCATAGTCTCACATACACACTTTTGAATCACTCTAAAGGCCATCCTTTTAGGGGCTAAAACCAGTAAAATGAACCTCATGGATTCCAATTCATTCTCCTCAATTATTCTGCTCGATTCCCCCACCTCCGCTTCTTCTCTGGCTTTCTCTCTCCTATCATCATTAGCATCATCATCATCATCACCCTCATCATCATCTCATGCATACCATATGGTCCTGAGTTGAGACAGTGGAAGAGAAGAGAATGTTCTCTGCACTAGCAACAAGTAATAAAAAAAAAATGTCTCAGGGAGGATTAACATATAGAATTTAAAAGGTCTTCTGGGAAAAGAGGCTCTAGGGTTACCAGGTCATCAAAGGTTCAAATTTTAAAAGGTGCTGAGAACTTGAAAACAAGATTTGCCAGTGCTAGTCAGTGAATGGTTGAAGGTAGATTCATAATAGTTGATTCTAGTTAAAGCATGTAAAATTAACATATAGTCACTCAGAAAGGACTTACTTTTACTTAATTTTTGCATTTTCCATGATAGCTGTACTGCATTTTTACAAGGATGTCATTTAGAATAATAGGATACTTTCTAAAGATTTTCAGTAGCCAACCATAAAATTCATTTAAATTGCTTAAGAACTTTCTTTTGCATGTGAAATAAAACTTAAATGGTAATGTAGCCTTGTGCATTCATGTTATATTAATACAAACAATGCTTGATGATAATGTGTTGTTGAACTTGCCCCATAAATCTGTCCTGTCAAAGAAAACACCAGATGCAATGCTTAGAATGATGACTTGATAAAATTAGATTCGTTGGGCAGAAAAGAGAATGGGATGCTCTAAATAAATGTCATTAGCAGTTGGAAGGATGGAAGCAAATTACTCTGATAATATCTCAGACCCTTACCCAATTGACAGTTTTTAAAAAGGTATTTTGGGTATTAAAGGAGATGGTAGAATTAAGGGGGAAAAACATATGAAGGAAAAGTTAGTATTCATGAATATGGCTTATGGAATACATCTTATTAGCCATGATTCTAAATGATTCTGAATTGGCATTAAAAAGTGGAAGGGAGGGGGTGTGTGCCTAGGAGGCTCAGTTGGTTAAGCATCTGATTCTTGATTTCAGCTCAGGTCATGATCTCAGGGTTCATGAGACTGAGCCCCATGTCAGTCTCAGTGCAGAGTCTGCTTGGGATTCTCTCTCTCCCTCTCCCTGCCCCTCTCCCCTGCTCTCTCTCTCTCTCACTCTCCCTAAAATAATAATTTAAAAAAGTAGAAGGTGATTTGCACAAATACCAAAGAGAACATTAATAATAAATCTCTTGTGGTATACTCCATGTGCACAAAGCAAAGGTGGGCTTGAGAATGGAAGTGTGGGAGAGGAAAACTGCTTTTCCAGATATTGATCTGAGAAGGGGAATATCCATTTATAATTTTGTCATGGCCTAGATACCAGCATTTAACAAAGAAACGATTGTCTTTTGTACATGCTTGGAAATACATTTTCAGAAAGTCCAGTCTAGTCATTCAGCCAGTTGAGGTAAGAAAATAATCAATTAATTCAGTGGAGAGTTCTCCAAACCTATTGAATTACCTAAATTGATTGTCTGTGTGACTGAATTAGGCCAGTAAATTTAGTCAAAACTGTAGACTTTGCAATGGAGTGCTAACACAAAAACCTTGAGTTGGCAAAAGAGATTGAAATACAGTGGAGTTTCTTAGAGAGTGTCGGGAAATAGGAAGGCCAATTTAAGACTTGTATCCTTAAGTTACAATACAACTTATTCCAGAGTCTTTCAATAGCCTGCACATAGACATTGCCAAAGATAAATTCTGGAAGAGAGTGTCAATTATACATTGGCTGTTGAAAACTCTTTGAAATTCTGACCATGAGATTCTTCACAGAGCTAGACAAAAAGTGTGTGGGAATGTCCCAAACCAGCTGTTCCCTGTGCTTTTTCCTGCCTAGAATGTACTATTTCTAAAGGCATAGACTTTTAACAAGAGCGTTTCAAAAAGAAAAGTCTGAAGGAGATACATAAGCTCTCATGCCCTTTTGTGGCTTATTATACATACAGTTCATGTTTATTGGGTGGCAAAGGATTGCTGTAATGAAAACAGTGGTTAACAATGGTCTGCCCTCTGCCCTGTTATTCAGGAATGGCCCCACATTTATTTATAGCTCACTGGTTTCCAAAACAAACCCTTCTTTTAGTCACATTTGCGACTTCATGGCCTTTAACACCTGGTATCAAACAATGGTTCAATGTTTTTACATGTAATTTTAAAATTAATGAATGCTGAATGAATGGATGAATGAATTGTATCAGATTTATGATGGCTTCTTGTTTCTTCTTTATCTCAAAGCTTAACCTCTTTTTAAAGCCTCAGCATGTAGCCTAAATGCTCCAGGCCCAGTTGAACTTTCCCTTTTTTGAAACCCTTTAGCACTTGCATGCCCTTACCAATGGTATAATAATACTAAGTACTATTATTATCAGAGCTAATACTAAGTGGTTAGCATGTGCACAGCACTGCCTGAAGCACATTGTATGTTATTATCTCACAACAGCTAGTGAAGTAGACACAAATATCATTACACTGTAAAGATGAGAAAATTAATGCTCAGAGAGAGTATTTTGCCCAATATCACATAGCTAGTATCTAGCAGAATGGAGAATCAAGCCCAAACCATCTACTCTAACACTTAGATTTTTAACCACTAAACTGTATTGCCTTCTGTGTGGGGACTTTCCTCTGATTGTTTTTTTAGTGCACATTTTGTCTTCCTGGCTAGATCTTAAGCTTCTTAATTCTGTCTTTCTCCTGCACAGTTTCTTTGATAGATTTAACCACAGTACTGGTCACTAACACATGTTTGATTTATTAATTATGGATATTCTTGGCTAATATACTTCTTTTCATTTAATTATTGTTCTGGCAAGACTTCTTAAAATTCAAATTTCTCAAAGAATGATATGATGGAGTTCAAGAACTAAAGTGTATTTATGCCATGCTAGTTCTAAACCTGGAGTAACCATATGACAAAAATTATTCATGGTTTCATTGGTGAATTTTTCAGATGATGTATAAATATTGCTTATTGGCATCACATTGGAATAGCTTGAGTTAACTTATTTCACTGTTGTCCAAAAGGGATCTTTGAGTTTATCATGACTTCACTGGCCAAATGCAAATGCTTATTTTCTTGTAATTATGCTGCTTATTTATACAGACAAGCCAAATTTGGTGGATTTCCTGATACAGCATAAATTTAACTATGTTTTCCAAAAGGAGTGGTAGTCTCACACACAACAAATTAAATCATTCTTGAAATCTCTCTGTTTCTGTTATTGACTAGTAGCCCAAATTACTCAAGCAGCCTGTTAGAAGCAAATGGTATTGCCAATCAATTTAAAAAATCTATTGATTCCCAAAATAGCATTTGTGTTTTACAGGATTGCTGGGCTATTTTATTTCTTTCTTCCATAGCTAGTCTTTTCCATTTCAAATGCAGCACATCTAAAATTAAACTCATTATCTTTGCTCCAAAACCTATCCCTCTTCTTTTATTTTCTCCCCGTTTAACTGGGCCACCATTCATCCGAGCCAAAAACCTGCAAACCATTCCCGACTTTTACCTCTCTCTCATCTGCAAGTATAAGTGATCACAAAATTCTACTCTCCATTTCAAAATGCTCTCAAGTCTCTCCCCATTTCACTACTATGACTAGCCTTACCATTCCTTGCCTCAACTGTTGTAATAGTCTCTCTGCTGACCTCTCTGACCTGTATTTTGCTTCTTTTCCATTTTCCACACTTAGTAAAACTCAAATGTGATTATTTTACCCCCATTTAGACAAGTACTCCATATATCCCCTATGACCTAAGAGTAAATGCCAAACTTCATGGCAGAGCAGAGAAAACCTGTTTGATTGGCTTCAGCCTACCTAAGACATCTGCCTCTACTCCACGCTCCAGCCATCTAGTCTGGAGGACCTGGCAATTCTTCACCAGAGCCTTCCTGTTTTAGGCCTGAATGCTTTCATTCAGGCTGTGTGTTCTCTAAGAAAATACCTCCGTCCATTCTACCTTTTTTCCTTCCAGGCTACATTTTCAAGAGTTCCTGTCTCTTCTCTAGGTACCACTATATCTTGTACACATCCTTCTTAAGGCTTTTATTACACATTATTATAATTAGTTATTTATCTGTCTGCCTTTTCTACTAGTTGACAGCTTTTGAAGATGGTGCTCTCTGCTTTTCTGATCACTGTGTACTCTGAGAAATAATAACCGTTTTATTAGTGTTGAATCAATGGGTTCATTTCTTCTTCATATGCTGGTGTTTTCCAACAGATCACTTTTTCTGTAAAATTTATTGGTTATGGATTTTCCTGCAAAATAAAACAGTATAGAACAGACCTCTCTGAAGCATGCTGATGAGCTTGCACATCCAGCCATGATTCCTGTACTTCCCAATGTAAACATCTTCTGGGGGCAGTATTGAAGACTAATTACCTTTTGTATTCTACATTGAATTAGGGAGCTCAGTGTGTTTTTTACATTCATTTCCACCTGAAGAGAAAAATTAAGCACCATAAACACCACATTGGAGGCATTGCTATAAAGTACAACTGAGAAGGCATTGGCTTTGTATTATTTCCATTCAAATACATGTATGTTTTTACAACAGCACTTCTTTTGCTAGTATTGGTAGAAAAACAAATGAGTTTCAAACATTTCCGTTTTAAAAAAGCTTCAAAAACATCATTTCTAAAATAATAAATTGCCGTTAAAAATGTATCCAGATAACCGGGTCTCTAATAGAAATGCATTTTTAAGCATCTAACCTCAGGCAAGTCTGAGAGCTAAGAGCTATCACGCTTTCTAAACTACCCTCAGTTTTAATTATTGTCAATCTCTTCAATTGATGTTCTTTCAAGAGTCACATTGTGTACTTTTGCCATCTACTTTGTGACATATACAGATATGTATAGGTTAAAAAATACCAAGTAAACAGTTTATTTTCTAATTCAATAAATCATAAGCAAATGATGATTACATTGATTAGATGTGATCTAAATGTGTTGTTTTGCAAAAATAAAGATATTTTTGAATTATAAGTGCATAGTGATACTCACAAAAACATGTTTGATTTAATAGATAATTTCCAAGAGGTTTTCATGAAAAAGAACCTTATGAAAAAGTGTCACTAAAGTTAGCCATCTGAAATGTATTCAGTAAATTTAAAGGATAATAATCAAATAAGTTTTCTAATAAATATTATGAAAAATGTACAGGATTTTATCCACAGCAGCACTAGGAGTTTCAACTGAATACCATTTTGGCTGCACTTATTGACTTTTCTCAAAAGTCTATTAAGCAAACTATTTTATTCACATTTTATTCGAAAGAATACTGAAATGAGAGGGGGAATAAAACTTCAGAGTGGATGATTATAACACTGAATTTCAAAACTTGTTGTCTTAAGACCTCTATAATGAATTCTGTACTCTTCCTCTAGGGAGTCAAGTTCAATTTAAAATTGTATAACAAGTTCAACAAGCATATGACTCCTCTTGACCACCGCAATTAAAGACCAAGAGGTTGTTCTTTGTAGAAGAACAAAGGTATAGCCACTTTTTAATGAAATCATGTTTTTAGATTAACTTGAGCAATTACATTTCACTTAAAAAGAAAAACGATTCGTAAGAAATTTGTAATGGACTAACTTTGAACTGTATTTCTTTAACATTAATGGTTGAAGGTGTAGCTTATGGCTTATAGACCAAAAGAGCAATACAAATCTTTGAATTGCTGTTTGAAACGTCAAATTATTTAAATTCCTACATTATGCTCTATGAATAGTCGATGGAGGTTAATGGCTATTATAGCAAATTATGATTAGAAATCTTTTCAAAATTGATCAATCATTCAGTATTATAGATCATCTTAAATAGATTTATTCTCATTGATTTCTACATGTATTTTATACGTTAGGCTAGGAGCTAAGTTGAATAGTTAAAACTCAGAGAACTGAAAACTAAAAAAGGAATCAGATGAAATGTAAGAACAACAGAAGATACACAAATAGTGTTAAATTCTAACGAGAATGTTCTGTTGCCTTTTTTTAGTTTGGTTATTCCTATAATGAAATTGGATGGAAAAAAATCCAATTTTTCTCTTTCACATCTATAGCTATAATGTGCTTACTGGCAGCTTAAATTCTGTTACTTTAACAAAGTGGCAAAAAATACTGATGGTCAAAATATACTGCTGAATTAGCAAAGCTCCACTTAACCATTAGTTCTTTATTTTTGTACTTAAAATGCAACATCATATTGAAATACAAAAGCTTTTTCCCAAGGCCAGCATGCTTTCCTCCACAATAAATTACACTCCAGGTTCTCACTATTGATAACATATATTTAGTTACAATATGTGCATGCAATAAGCAAAAATTGATTTGTGTGACTTGAGGCATAGTGAATATTTAATAAATTTGGTGTAATGAATATTTATCATCACGAGAAAGAAATGATTTGAAAATAATAAGATTGATAATATAAGTCAAGAAGAGTATCAGGTAATGTATTGTTTCACTGTATTCAGCAACTGGAAAATCTAAATTTTAGCTATCAGAGTGGGAAAAAATGGTGTATTGTTTTCTGTACAAATAGCCAAATAGATTAAAAATGAAAAGAATCTATTAAGTTTCTCATACAATATGCAGAACATAAAGTATTATTAATATTCTCTATCATTACTTGTTTTTTAGAGCAATGTGGAAAATCTTGTGCTCAAGAGAAATTCCCTGACATTTGTTTGCATTGTCAGGGTAGAAAGAAGAAAAGAAAAGAAAAGAAAAGAAAAGGAAAGAAAAGAAAAGAGGAAAGGAAAGGGAAGTAAAAGAAAGGAAAGAGAGGGATGGAGGGAGGGAGGGAGGAAGGAAGGGAAGTAAGGTGGCAGGGAGGGAGGAAGGAAGAAAGACAATAAATCTAAGATCTATAAGCAATCAGATCTTTTTATAAATGGTTCAGTTATATATTCTGACTTACAAAAAAATGCCTTTAAAGCCGACAAAATCCACAGATGGATGCTAAAATTACTGAGCACAAGTTTAAGAGAAAAAGAATATTTGCATAGTCTCAAAGTGTCTCCCCCAGGGTATTTATTAACTACAAAGGGAAAAATAATAACTTTTATAGTGCAGAAACACAGCAGACACTAACCAAACCAAATCATCCAAATTAAAATCACCAGTCATAAGACACAGCAACGTAATTTACTCTCAGATATAATGCACCAAGAAGAGTGTGTTACTTCTGGAATATTCTTGCAAACATGCATAACCTCACCTTAATCACGAGAAGACATCAGACAAACCCCAACTGAAGAACATTCTACAAAATGAGTGTTCAGTACTCTTCGAGTATCTAAGTCCTTCATCTTAAGGGGACTGAGGAGACATAGCAACGAGATGTAAGGTGGAATCCTAGATTGAATTCTGGGCCGGGATAAGGAAAAACTGGTAAAATCTAAATAAAATATTTAATTTGGCTAAAGTGTTGAACCAAGATTACTTTCTTTTGATAATTGTCCTAGGATAATGTAAGATATGAATGTGAGGAAACATTGAGTGAAGAGCGTATAATAATTCTCTGTATTATCTTTGCAGTTCTTTAAAATTATTTCCAAGTGTTTTTTTTTAAATCCAAGTTACTTTTTTTAAGTTTATTTATTTTGAGAGAGAGAGAGCACGAGTAGGGGAGGGACAGAGAAAGAAGGAGAGAGAGAATCCCAAGCAAGTTCTGCACTGTCAGCACAGAGACTGATGATACAGGGCTCGAACTCACAGTGAGATCATGACCTGAGCAGAAATCAAGAGTCGGTCCTTCAACCGAGTGAGCCACCCAGGTACCCTTAAATCCAAGTTATTCTTATACTGTTGTTTACCTTATGGTAAAAACATAAGTTCATAACCATGTCTCATTAAAATATATTATAATGGAAAAAATAGCATTGAAGGTTTTGAAGAGCATTTGTAAATTTTCATTTTTGTTAATAAAGAAATGATTACTCAATTAATATACAAATTTGAACAGCCTTCTACATATCTTACATGCATGTAAGCCTTCTACATGATCTTACATGCATGGGAACATGCATGCCCCAGCAATAGCACTGCTAGGAATTTACCCAAGGGATACAGGAGTGCTGATAGCATAGGGGCACTTGTACCCCAGTGTTTATAGCAGTACTTTCAGCAATAGCCAAATTATGCAAAGAACCTAAATGTCCATCAACTGATGCATGGATAAGAAATTGTGGTTTATATACACAATGGGATACTACGTGGCAATGAGAAGAATGAAATCTGGTCTTTTATAACAACGTGGATAGAACTGGAGAGTGTTACGCTAAGTGAATTAAGTCAGAGAAAGAAAGACAGATACCATATGTTTTCACTCCTATGTGGATCCTGAGAAACTTAACAGAAGACCATGGGGGAGGGGAAGGAAAAAAAAAAGGTTAGAGAAGGAGGGAGCCAAAACATAAGAGACTCTTAAAAACTGAGAACAGGGCACCTGGGTGGCTCAGTCGGTTAAGCGTCCGACTTCCGCCCAGGTCACGATCTCATGGTTTGTGAGTTCGAGCCTCACATCGGGCTCTGTGCCGACAGCTCAGAGCCTGGAGCCTGCTTCGGATTCTGTGTCTCCCTCTCTCTCTGTCCCTCCCCTGCTCATGCACTCTCGCTCTCTCTCTCAAAAATAAATAAACATTTAAAAAAAAAACTGAGAACAAACTGAGGGTTGGTGGGGTGGTGGGAGGGAGGGGAGGGTGGGTGAGGGGTATTGAGGAGGGCACCTGTTGGGATGAACACTGGATGTTGTATGGAAACCAATTTGACAATAAATTTCATATTTAAAAAAAAGAAAGAAAGAAAACTTATGGAACATGCTTGATGTTTTCTTAGCCTCAACTACTCTGTAGGAATTGGGTAGAAGGAGAAAACATCTGCAATTATTCTTAAGCTGCATGGTGCTATATTCTTCTTAAAACTAATATTTTCCTTTGATAAATTCATAAAGATAGGATAAACTTAAAAATAACAATTGAATACAGTAAGACAATGCTGACCATAGGTATATGAAGTTATTGTTAAAACTTTAATTTGTTCAGAACAAAATTAGCTGTTCTAGTTCACACTGTCTTTTCTTTTGAAATAGCTCAGGAAATTATGCTAGCAGCAAACCTCTGGGGAGATGGTTCTAAATTGAAGTGTGGTTGATTTAGTGTTTTTCAGTAACAATGGGCAAGACAATGTACTTTTCTGTGGAATCACTATTTGTGTTTCAGTGTCTCTACCTGTAAACTGAAGTTGCTCTTTTAGTTTACATGGATTCTACTCTGGGGAACCATGGTGACATGTTTGATGATGGATAGGGGATGGAATTTTTTTTAAATCATTATTAGAAGAACTATTTTATTATATAGTATTTTAATCAAGTGGCATTAAGTGTCATGCACAAGAATTGTCATGAAACTTGCAATAGCTATATTGTCCAATTTCTCAGCTCTAATTAAGTGATTATTTAACAATTATACTATATCTCCAAATGAGGACAATAAATGGTAATTATAGAAGCATCTTGTAAAGCTTAAAATATCATACAAAAAATGATTTATTCCTATTTGTATTTTTTATATTGCTCTTTATTTCTATTATAATAATTATTTTGGGAAACAGAGATCTTCTCTGAAAGCTTTTAGGGATTTTCAACAGCCTTAAACAGCCTTAGAACATAAAGTTCAATCTCCCTCGTTTTGTAACAACTTCCAAATATCTCATTGCTATGTCATTTATTAATCATCTGAACCTTACTGTGTTCCAGGTCTAATGGCTCTCACAGGGGACAAAAGTGACAGTGGGCCTCTCTTTTAGGAGCTCACAGCTTAGTTCCGCACACCTATTTCTTGATATTTCTCTGGATAAGCCCTATTTTGTGACTAGCTGGACACACTCTTTCCTGATGGCTGCCATTCCCTCCCTTCCATTTCCTGTTTAGATGTCCTTCTCCCCAGTTCCCACACACCCCATAAAGTCAGTCACCCAGAGGTGCTGCATCCCCTGACCAGTGCAGTCCTCAGCAATCTCTTCATGTCCATGCTGACAAACTCAGCTTGCACTTCCTGTGTGAGTCAGTGTGTCCAGATTTGGGTCTGTCACTTTGGCCTCTCAACAAGAGTGTCAGCTATCCTAGCATGGACCCACACTGTCCTTCCCTGTCTTTGCCTTTCTACCAACAACTGTGGGATCCCATACCGAACCGATTTTATCTTAATTTGTGGAAAAATGCACCAGTATATGAGTCCTTCCGCCAAACTTGAATGTGTTTTATTTGACTTTTCTTCCGTTTACCTCTCCCTTCCTTTCTAGCACCCCAAAAGAAAACTCTTCATTATGAAATTCCCTCCTGAAATCCCTTTCTCATGCTGATATAATTCTACAGCATGCGGCCAATGATAGGCTTGTCTTGTGATGAGGAGGATGCCTAATTCCTATGCTCTCAAGGCTTGTTTGCTTTACAGCCTTTTTCACATCACGATGCCCAAAGAAAATGATTATACATACATACATATATACACCCACTGTAGAGCCCAGTGCAGGGCTTGAACTCACAACCCCGAGATCAAGACCTGAGTTGAGATCAAGAGTTGGATGTTTAACTGACTGAGCCGCCCAGATGACTCAAAAAATGATAATATTTGAATGGCACACTGGTATGAATAGGAATCCATGTGTCCCTGGCTTACCCTGCTGTTCCAGAACAGGGCTATATCACAGCCTATATCATATCCCAGTTATTAGTATAACCCAGTTCACTGTACTAATTAACTGTACAAGGTGATTACAGGGCAGCATTTGTTCTCAAATTCTATAAGCAATATATTTCCTTTTTCCCTGATGTGTGATGTGCAGTTACTCCTTTTATGTTGATTTCTGGAGACTTGAGGATATCCTGCAGTGGTGGTTAAATAGGTTTGTAGACTGTGAAACAAGCAAACAAAAATTATCCACACATTGACTCCCATTATTCAACTATTTGAGCCATTCACTTAAGCTCAGACAAAATAACACTGGTTAAGCAGGGACTGCTTGAGACATCCCACTTCTATTTCTCTATTTTTATTGTCCCACATAGCTCATCATCATGAAAGCTTCATGAAAACACCAACAAGACACTAGATTGCCCAATCAAATATAGTCCTGGATAGCAGTAAACAGAGCCCTCTGTTAAAAGAGAAGAGGGAAGTTGAGATGTTAGACACTGTGTTGACTACTAGGGATGACATATATCCAAAATTTTGTGTAGCTCCCATTTTTTTTCCCCTGGAAGATATCTTATTACTCAAGGATAAATTGCCATTAGATGGGTAATGTATAGAATTCTTACTTGATTCAAGGCACTTTGTTAGATCAGACACAATATCAAATGTACACATTTCCTAAAATTATATTTTTTTTCTGAAAATTATTATGTACATAACGACAAAGATGGTAGTAAATTTTGTAGATGAGACATAGCTAGCTTTAGAATATGGTTACAGAACTATGGGAAATTTTAACTTGATGGAATAGATAAGATATACAGAGATGCAATAATCACTAGGTATACAAGGCTAATTAGGGATTACACTACAGCCATAAATGGTAAAAGAGGGAATACAGTGTTTTAAAGAAAGAAGATATCATTTGTAACCAGAGATGATAGGGAAGGTTTCTCAGAGAAGTTAAAATTTGAGCTGAGCCCTGCAAGATGAACATGAGGGAAAAATTCAGAGCTCAGATTAGGTTTAGCAGGGTACATACACCTCGGTACACTTTGTTTTTAAACCCCATTTACATGGTATTCCATCTTCATTCTTAAACATTAGCCAAATAACCAGCCCTGCGAGTCAGTACTCACATAATACAGCTTCAGGGCAATTGAAAAACTGAAACAAACTAACAGTATCTTTCTCATTCTACCAACATATATAACCAATATTGTGTCCTTCTAATAATTTGAAGCCATTTGTTCACCCAGTGCTTTTTGTAACACTTTACCACATGTTAATAGTAGAAGCTCTCAGTTATTTTACATCTCTGAAGATAGCAATTAGGAAATGATCCCTGCTGAATAGGAAACCATGCTGATAACTTGGCGGTTGAGAGCATCATCTGGAAAAGACAAGTGCTGTTTACTTGACAGAGTTAAATTTCAAAAAAAAGGAAAGAACTTGATTTAATTCTTTCTGGATTTTTCTATAGTTCACATTTATAGGTTTTGTTTTTTTGTTTTTTGTTTTTGGTTGTTATTGTTTTAGAACAAAAGCACAAGTTTATAAATGATTAAAATATTCCAATTGCTTTTGAAGAATGAAGAAATACTGCATAAAAAGGCAAATTATTAAAGTAAATGACAAATTATTTTTCCTTGGCTATTTGAAGGCAAAATGAGTTTGCTTCACACTAGTTACATAGCCTTCTCTTTCATATGCCTTCACCATGGCGCCCACATGTCCTTTAAACCTAGAAGCTCTAACTTTCTTAAATTGTCTTAAAAAATTATTATCTTACCCTCTTGACCATGGATACTATTTACCTTGTTTGGCCTAGGATGCTGGGTCAGTACTAAAATATTGAAACAACTATTACCATTAACGCTGAAAGTGGTTCTGACTATTATTTTAGTTACATGATCTATTCAGAATGACAAAGCTTTTTACCTTTTATCTATAGCGTGCTACTTCTTATTTCCATAATTTATGATCTTTAAGTTTATATATATACATATATATATATGTGTGTGTGTGTGTGTGTGTGTGTGTGTGTGTATAGATATAGATATAGATATAGGAGATTAATAATTTGTCTTTCCAAATAAATTGCCTTAGGCCTAGTTGGCTCAAAGTACCCATTTTCCTGATTGGAAACTAAGATTTGGTCAGAAGTAATGCCAAGAGAAAAAATAAAAGAAGTATCAGTTTATGACATGCAAAAAAGAATTACAGAGTAAGATATCAGCCTTATAAATAATGCTGACAAAATCATTTATTCCTATGAAGCAGATAAGGCATATATTGTCATGCTCATACCAAGTGTTAGCAAGGGTATGAAAGAACAGGAACTCTTACACACTACTAATGGGAGTGTAAAATGATACAGCCACTTTAGAAAATGGTTTGGCAGATTCCTAGAAAGATATCTGCCATACAATCAGCGTTTCATTCCTCAGCATTTGTTCATGAGAAATGAAAGCTTACTTGACTACAATGACTTGTAGTAAACGCTTGAATGTTCATAGCCACTTCAACCGTAAGAGTCAAAAACTAGAAACAGCCAAAGTGTCCATCAACAAGTGGATGGATAAACAGTGATATATCTATATAATGGAATATTTATAAACAATAGAAAGAAATTAAGTTTTGATACACATAATAACATGGGAGATCTCAAAATAATTATTCCAAGTGACTTTATCAGTCAAGGTCCTCCAGAGAAAAGGAATCAATAAGTTATATAGATATAGATAGGGTTTTATAAGAGAATACTTATTGTGAGAATTGGCTCACATAATTATGGAGGCCAAGATACACCGCTGTTTTCCATCTGCAAGTTGGAGAACAAAGAAAGCTATGGTATAAGTCATTCTGAATCTGGAGTCCTGAGAACCAGGAGCTCCAATATCTTAGGGCGTGAGAAAATAGATATCACAGCTCAAGAACAGAGAGAAAGAGGGGTGCTTGGGTGGTTCAGTCAGTTAAGCATCTGACTTTGGCTCAGGTCATGATCTTGCAGTTCATGAGTTCAAGTCCCACATCAGGGTCTGTGCTCACGGCTCGGAGCCTAGAGCCTGCTTAAGATTCTGTGTCTCCCTCTCTCTGTGCCCCTCCCCTGCTCGCACTCTGTCTCTCTCTTTTTCTCAAAAATAAATAAACACTAAAAAATTACAAAAAAAAACAGTAAAGAGAGAGAGAATTCATCCTTCCTCTGCCTTTTTGTTCTATTAGAGCCATCAAAGGATCATGCCTATCCACAGTCATGGGGGTCAATCTTCTTTACTCAGTTTAATTCCAATGTTAATCATTTGTGGAAACATCCTCACAGACACACCCAGGAATAATATTTTACCAGCTATCTAGGCATCCCTTAGCTCAATCAAGCTGACACATAAAATTAACCATCACAGTGACAGAAGCCAGATGATAAAAAGATTATATTCTGTATAATCTCAATTACATTAATCTGAGAAAATGCAAACTAATATATAGTGACAGAAAGCAGATCAATGGTTGCCTAGTGCCAAGAGGAAGGGTATAAAAGGTTACAAAGAGATAAGAAAACTTGTGGGGTGATGGAAATATTCACTATCTTAACTATACTGATATTTTCATGAGGGTGTCCATGTCGAAACTTTTGAAATTATACATTTTAAGTATGGTTTATTGAATGTCAACTATATGTCAAGAAGCTAGTGTTTTGTTTTGTTTCTAAAGAGGGAGGACATTCAGTTAATTACTGGAAGAACTGCAAACAGAACCCAGGTCTCTGCCCTTTTGCACTACTAGGGGACACTGTAGGGTCCTGATGTTAAATTATATGATCCTGCCAATTATGGACTTAGATTTGATTTGATTCTTAAATATCATTAGAAAGGAGGCTCACTTTCATTATACAGACCTCTCAAAATACAGCAAGATCAACCCCCTTTCCTATATACAAGGTTGTTACAGGTTGTGATCCTACCAATACAGCACTCAAAATCTTTTGCAGAATTAGGTGAAGAGACTACAGAATCTGTGTTTCTCATTTTTTGTTTCATTAATTTATTCTAGCCTATTTGATCAGTGGAGAAAATTGTCAATAGGTTAGTTATTTGATTTGACAGAGTAGTAGAGAGATCTCATAAAAATCATTCCTTAATTAGTAAAATATACACAATTGAGATCTAGCTGCACCAAATAAATTAATTCTGATTGGGATTTATCAGTTAGAAATTTGAGGATCAACGAGTGCCTTGGTGGCTCAATAGATTAAGCATCTGACTCATGATTTTGGCTCAGATCATGATCTCATGGTTCAGTTCCTGTGATCAAGCCCTGCATCAGGGTCCAAGCTGGCAGTGTGGAGCCTGCTTGGGACAGTTTCTCTCTCTGCACCTACCCTGCTCATGCTCTCTCTCTCTTCCCCTCTCCCCCTTTCTCTGGAAAGAAAGAAAGAAAGAAAGAAAGAAAGAAAGAAAGAAAGAAAGAAAGAAAGAAAGAAAGAAAGAAAGGAGGAAGGAAGGAAGGAAGGAAGGAAGGAAGGAAGGAAGGAAAGAAGGAAGGAAGACAGAAATTATTTCCACTGGCCTTCATATCTATTCAGAGTGTCTTAAGGTATGATGGGGTCCACTCCTTATATCTCAGATATTAAAGTCTGTTTTATTATCTACTAGGAAAATAGTCAATCTACTGAATCTAGTGCATGAAATTAGCATAATAAAGTGTAACCTTTGTGTAGGTCACAAAAATTGTTTAATCTCTTTATTCATCTGTGCATACTGAGAAAGAAAGTGGCCTGTGGAGATGCTAGTAAGCTGGGATCTATCAAAGCAAACATGTTAAAAGAACAAAGTTAATTATGCTTTCAGTTTATCACTTTTTTGATGCTGTAAAGGTTAACATGATTTATTTCTTTTCTTTCTTCAAAAAGCTTACATGTGAAAGAACCAAAAATTACATAAAAGTTTCTATCTGAAAGATAAGTATCTCTTTGCTTTTCATTAAGAATTATTGCTCTGCACAAAAGGTGATAGCATTTGGCTAATTTTCTTACAAAACTAGACTAAAATATATCTTACATATCTTATATATCTTACAGCTTCAGTTCTGTAGAAACACCAGCTCTTTTTTAGTGTCATGTGAACCTTAAAGCTTTATCTCAGCTTCAGAGTGAATATTGAAGTATGTGATTTGGTTTCTAGGCTCAAGACGGTTTCTGGTTAAGACGAGACGGCTAGCTTCTCTATGTCCAAACAGTGGATGACATTGCACAAAACAAAATTAACTACAGACACTTTTCCTGTTAAATCTTCCAATAGAATCTAGTGCCTTGCCTCTGGTTCCATGTGGCAATTACGGGATTAAGATTGGAGAAGGATATTTTTACCACCAGTGAAGGAAACAAACAAACAAAAAAGCCCAGTGCCTGTCCATCTATATCCCCTCCACACAAACCTTATTATAGAACCTCTTAAGCTTTGAATTGTCAAGAGTCTCTAAGCTACAGATTCTGGATAAACATTTTCTTCTAGATGGCTTACACAAGTTTCTCTGAAGAGGGAAGCATGCTATTCTTTAATTTATATTGTAATCATTTTCTTTTTTAAAAGAGGAGAAGAGACAAGTATTCTGGTTAGAAAATAGAAAATACAAATGGTATTTTCATTGAATTTCAAGAATCCTTTAGCACTTACTTAAATAATTGCTTCATGGAGCTGTGTGTTTGTCATCTCTTTCTAAGAGGATCTGTTTCTTCACCATTGTGTTCCTAGCCTCTAAGCACAGTGACTGATTCACAATAAGATATCCTTAGATACATCTTCATTAAAGAATGGATTGCTGAAATTAATGAACAAAATACATTTTCACCATTTAAAAAATGCTTTTCCCAGAGATCAATGCCATTAAAATTTTCAGATACGTATATTCAGAAAGCAGGATTTAAGCTATTGTGAAACAGGCCCTAGATATTTCCAGAAAACCAAGTAAGAAAAATTAAAATAATACAAATATTCTTTATGTTTAAGTGACAAATCACTAACTTCCTCTCCTGAAACCGGTGTTACATTATATGTTAACTAACTAGAATTTAAATAAAAACTTGAAAAACAAATAAAATAATACAAATATTTTTAAACCTTTAAAGTCAGAATTGTATGTTGGGATACAGAAAACACAAGTACAAGAACAAAATCATCAATCGAATGCATACTGTTCCATGTATAGACCCCCCATCTCCTCTGGCAATCATCAGTTTGTTTTCTGTACTTATAGGTCCGATTCTGCTTTTTCTTTGTGCATTTGTTTTGGGGTTTTTTGTTGTTTAGATTTCACATATGCGTGAAATCGTATGGTATTTGTCTTTGTCTGTCTGACTTTTTTCACTTAGCATAATACCCTCTAGATCCACCCGTGTTATTGCAAATGGCAAGATATTATCCTTTTTTATGGCTGAGTGACATTATAAATATAAATATATATGTGTGTATATATATATATATATATATTATAAACATGACATATAATATATAAAACATCGTACGTATGTATCTTTATGTTAACTTCTGTCACCCTGAACTTTTTAAAGGCCCCATCCGGTCAGAGTTAGAGTAGGCAGTTTCTTTCCAAAGATCACAGATCAGAAGTTCATACACTAGAAACAGTAGAGAAAGCTGAGCTAAAAAACGAACAAACAACAACACCACCACCACCAACAAAGCCAATATCTAAGAATCAGAAAGGAGACCCCAAAGAGTCATTTATCTGAAAAACAAACAAACAAACAAACAAACCAGAAATTCTCCCAAAACCCAGCAATCTAAAAGACAGAGAGGTGTGAGAAAAAACGGCAAAGTTGGAAAAGAGTAAGTGATTGTTTGGAAAAGAAGACAGCAAAAACATGGTTGGTGTCAGATTGGTGTTTCATTGAGGAATAATACAAGATGCACAGTTTAAGTCCAAAGAGAATGTTAGCAAGAATAGCCTCTGGAAATACTGTGAAGCAGGTTAAGGTGTCTTAGACATGTCTTCTCTTTCTGGTCTCTATCATCTGTGTCTTGGTTTATTATCCTTAATGCATCATTTCTCAAGGAATAGTTTATGAACCAGAATGATCTATCAGAACCATCTGGGTGTTTGCAAAAATATGAGGCTTCCCAGAGGCCAACCCATGTCTACTGAGTGAGAATGACTATGGCAAGGTCTAAGAATCGATGATTTTATATCTGTAGAAGAGCTGTATGAGTTGTATGCTCTCGAAAGCCGGGAAGTCCTGTATCAAGACCTTCCATGCTGGTGTCCTCATCTTGCTCCCTGTTAGCTAAAATTAGATTGCATCTTACTCTCCTGCATAGACATTTCCTTGATCAAAATTTTCATTGCTTTAAGAACTAAATGGGGGCGCCTGGGTGGCTCAGTCGGTTAAGCATCCGACTTTGGCTCAGGTCATGAACTCGCAGGTTCGAGCCCTGCGTCGGGCTCTGTGCTGACAGCTCAGAGCCTGGAGCCTGTTTTGGACTCTGTGTCTCCCTCTTTCTCTGACCCTCCCCTGTTCATGCTCTCTCTCTCTCTTTGTCTCAAAAATAAATACATGTTAAAAATTTTTTTTAAATGACCAAAACTTGCTATTTAATGCTATAAACCATTCTTATGTATTAATTGGAGAAGTAATAGGCTTATTTTGTAGCAATTGTCTATGGGCAATCTTCTCTTTCTCGATATTTTAACCATTCATACTTTTCTTGGCTAGAATTTGAAGATGGGAAAGTGAAGCATTGGGTACCTAATGGAGATATGTTTGTAACGAGATGGTCATTCCTGTATGTGTAAAAACACACTATGTAGGTGGCCACTACTCTGCCTGTGCAAAGAGTTAACCATGAATAAAACAGGGTAGGTGTAGTGTTCTATATACTGAAGGGAAAATGGAACCAGTGGTTTTTTTCTTGCAGATGATGTGCTTGTCTAACTTATGCTAGCCGCGGTAAGGACATTCTGTTTAGTTTGTAGCATTTCAGTGTCCGTGGACAGAATTGAAACAGACTTTATACATGGCACCCTAAGACTCTTGGAAAATATATGCTATGTACATTATAATATTAATACTGTCACAGAATCTGTAGGGAGCGAAAGCCCTACAGAATAATACAAATAACAATTAGGAGGAATTGCAGTGATGGACAGACCAAACAATTCCTTTCCCAGGTTCTGCAAGTCTAAGAAGGCTTCATGGAGCACTTCATGAATATAATAACAGACCTGCCTGGAGAGAGGCAGTTACTACAGTGTTGGCATGTCAAGCATTTTAGTTTTTAATTAATATAAAAAGTATCTGGGATAGTTTTCAGATGATGCATCAGAAAATGAGATGATGCCACTTTGGGTTATAAATAGGCATGAAAAAATAAAATTATTTCAGAAGGTAGGGGAAAACTATGCTCTATATAATCTCATCACTTTATGAAGGTATACCGGTGCTGTCACTCATGTTACTATTCCATAGAATTTTCCTAACATGGCAAATGGAAGACCACGCCAACTTCTAGGGGTATGTGTCTAAACAGTTGATGAGTAATTACTGGGAACCTTTAAGGCACAAGCAAGGAAAAGTAGAGGCTATTAAAAATAAGCTATAGTTGAATAATGTGATACATCAAAGCACTATGTACATTTGCTAAATGGAAGGACACCAGTTCCTGAAAAAGGAAAGAGAAATTCATGTGCCTAATTTGTTTTTAGATTCAGGCAGTCCATGCATGCTAAACTGAAGCTGGGATGAGGAGGCAATCTTGGCAAAAATACAAATCAGAAATAGGAGGAAAAACACAACTCATTGTCAGTTCCTCTGTAAACCTTTTACTGAACCCCCTCTTCCCTGATGGGTTAGGAACCTTATGTTTGTTATCAAAGGGTCCTGAGATGTCTCTGCTGTGGACTTGTCACTGTTTGCTCTGGGAGCCTAAGCCACTGACCTGATGTCTGTAAAACTTTATTTCTTTATAAAATGGGGATAGGAAAAGGAAGAGCATATATATATTGCCAGGAATTAGCACTAAACTCCTGATAATTATACTCATAATCTTGATTTCAGACTAAAGAAACTTGAAATGTTATTTTCCGACAAACATACATGCACACATGCGCATGATGATTTTGAACTTTCTGAAGTCAGAAGCTTTTTTTAATCAGTTTCACTGAGGTATATTGACAGATAAAATTTTATGTATTGAAAGTGTATAATGTATTGGTTTGCTATAGTATATACATGGTGAAATGATTACCACAATCAAGTTAATTAATACATCACCTCCCTTCGTTAACTCTGTGTGTGTGTGTGTGTGTGTGTGTGTGCACGTATGTGCACATGCGAGTGTGTGGTAGGAATACTCACCATCTACTCTTTTAGCAAATTTCAAGTATGCAATACAGTCTTTGGGTGCCTGAGTGGTTCAGTCAGTTAAGTGTCCAACTCTTGATTTTGGCTTGGGTTATGATCTCAGTTTCGTGGGTTTGAGCCCCACGTCAGGCTCTGAGCTGATAGCGAGGAGCCTGCTTGGGATTCTCCCTAGCTCTTTGGCCCTCCCCTGCTTGCACTCTCTTTGTCTTTCTCAAAAAAAATACACTTTTAAAAAAAGTATACAATACAATATTATTAACGGTAGTCACCATGCTATACATTAGATCCCCAGAGCTTATCCATTTTATATTTTTATCCCTATATATCCAACTCTCAGGCCAGTGCCTGGCACATAATTGAGACACCATACATTTTTGTTGGATATATTAATGAATGGACTCCCTGAGGTTCTGGGAGTTCCTGCACCAGTACCTTGGAGGATGGGCCCTCATTGTAAGTCAGAAGCAGATAACCACATGCATGGTATCAGCCTGCTCCCTGAGGAGTCTAATTACCAGACAATTCCCACTAATGTAAACCAGTGGCCAAGGGTCCTATTCATATTGTCAAGTCTTTCACCTCTTCTAACTGCAGTTTACACATTACCCTTGCAGGAGGTCTCTTCTCCTTCCCAGATAGGTTGTGATGTTTCAGGTGGGGGATATTCACCCTCTTAAAAACCCAGACAACATAGTAGTGCTAGGATATGACTTTGTTGTGGCACTGACTTACAAAGATATGAACAAGTCATTTCACCTCAGTCAGTCTCAATATCCTTATACAACGTAGAGCTGGAGAAGTATTTGTTATTCCTTCTAGTTATGTCTTTGGGTGAAGAAGGCAACATGGGAAGTCACTGAGATGGCAGAATTTGCAGACAGACAGATTTCAAGGCTTTGTTCCTAACTGGAACTTATTAGCTCTGTTATCTTGATAGCAGATGTAGTCTTTCTTTTTAATACCTCTGTTCTCTCGTCTTTAAATTAGAGGTAATAATACCTACAAGAAAGAATTCTTGTGATAGTGAAAGGATATGAGATGTGCAAATTTCTTAGTACAGTGCCTGGCTCTCCTAGGCTCTCCTGACCTTCACTTCTCCAAGGGGGTAAGTGCAGTGGTTAGGAAGCATTCATCCAGTTGATTTATTTGTTGTGCACCCCTGTATACCAGGTACTGTTTTAGATGCTGGGATAGATCACTGAACAAAACAGACAAAAATCGAGTTCTGCTGGAACAACTTCGATGATGATTCTCTTGCTTTAATATAAAGTAAAAGTGTACTTCATAGGTTCCATTGTGTCTTCAAAACCTCAAATCTAATTAGAATAGAAATTTAATTTAGGGTGAAGTCAAAGCGAAATCAAGTGTAAGTGATGGTTATAATTTATTGTAAGACATTCATTAAAGCATTGACTAACTTTCAGAGGGAGAAATGCTATTGAAGACTTTTTAAAGTTGTAGATTCAGAAAGAAAAAGAGTGAGAGAGCACCACATTTTCATACTGATTAAAAAATAAACCAGTAATTTTCTTTAGAAACACATAAGTGACATATAATTCCTAACATATGAAAATATATCCCCAGATAAGCTTGACATTTATAGAGGTATCTTTGGTTCTTAAATATGAAATAATTTATATATTTTAAAATCATAGCATTTAAAAAAATTTAACATTTATTCATTCTTGAGAGACAGAGCATGAGTGGGGGAGGGCAGAGAGAGAGGGAGACAGAACCTGAAGCCGGCTCCAGGCTCTGACCTGTCAGCACAGAGCCCCATGCGGGGCTCGAACTCACAGACTGACTGCGAGATCATGACTTGAGCCGACGTCAGATGCCCAACTGACTGCGTCACCAAGACGCCCCTAAAATTATAGCATTCTTAATGTTTTATGTCACAGAATAATTTTTTAAATAGATATATTCCATTTATCAACCTTACCCCCAAGACTATGTACCAGTATGCTACATATTCCAAAACAAGTTATTTTTAAGGTTCTTGGATCAAAAATAGCTTACTTTTTTCTTGAAGGATGTTTATTATCCTCTGCATCCAAATAAAATGGTCCGGTAATGGACCTATCAAATAAACATGCTGTCTGTGCAGGAGGAACTATATATATTAAACATAATGAAGCCCTTTGTAAGGAGTAAAATTGTCCAAAATAATGAAAAACAGTTCACACGTCAAAAAGTGTGCATTAGCAAAAGAACAATTGCTTATATATTCATTTACAGTGCAGTGGAACCTTGAAGCAATGTGTTATTGATGTGTTTAGCATTTGCCCTTCTGGATGGAACCAGACAGCCCTAGGTCATGCCATCCTTTATATGTGTGACATATGAGTGGTGAGGGAAATGGTGGCCCAGGAAGGGCCAAGAGTGCTGACGTCAAGTGGTGAAGAGGGGCCAGCAAATGCTTCCTACCACCGCCCTCACTAATAATCCACTTGGGGCTATTTTTTGAGTTCATGGTTCATTCTTCAGTTACCTACTGCTTGCTCGCTGTTATAAATGCTATGCTGTATGTATTCTGGGTAGCATGAAATTATACAGCCTGTTCTCAGGAAGCTTACACAATTCTGAAATGGAGGAAGAAAGTTTTTCAAAAGTGGGCAACATATGGATATGTAGGGGTAAGAGGAAGCACTTTTACCCATGTGGCCAAATCCGTGATGTTAAGTCTGGACCTAGAACCTGGCAAATTCCACTGAAATGACCGAGGACAACACAGAGGGAGCAGCAGCAAAGGCTCAGAAACAGGAAGGTGATGAGACATAGAGATGGTGGGGAATGGAACATCGATGTTTGTGAATGATGCTGACAGAATAATCACCAAGAGATAGAAGTAGAGTGCAGAAGTGATGAATTTCCAGAAGACATTTGTAGTAAGAAGAATTTGGATAACTTTTCTTCCCATTACTTTATTGAACCCTCCAAAACATAAAATTAAAAAAAAACCAGCAAATGCATTTCCAATAAGTTAAGAATATTGTGTTTATACTTAAAAGATCTGTTTGTGCCTTGGTTTGAGGCTCACTAGTTTTGTCCCATGGGGCAGGTCATTCATCCCTGCAAAGCCAAGAAACACCTACCCACTTTTACCTCAACTGGGGTCATTTTGAAGTTGAATCAAGTATATTTACACCTTAAATCAGGTGTGAATGCTTTCTGAACCCTGGGATGGACAACACAACTTACTATAGGGTTTATATTAGAGGATAAAATTAAGTAAAATGAAAATTCAGGCTAAGCACCTACATATTGAACCAAAACAAAGGCAACAAACAATGCCAATGAAAGAAAAACGAAGCCTTGCTGAAAGCATAACAATGATATAGTCATTCTTGTATCTTTATTGGAGGCTAATTGCATAGACTAAAAGTCTCTCTTGAGGTGGAGAAGGAGCCTCCTGTCGACTTGTTAATTTACTGTCAACTGAGATGTGGCTGCAGTTCATTGTGACTGTACAGAAAAGGAAATCCAATAACATGGTTTACTAGTCCTGGTTCTGCCACTTAGGGCCTCAATAAACCCTATGGCCTCTTTCTTTCTCTCTCAATTGGGGATAATAATAGCTGGGAGCTGTGGTAAGGGTCAACAGATTATCCTTGTGATTTAAAGGAAGATGAGGATTTCAAGTGTAAAAGAGTTAAAAAGACATTCAGTTTCCTTGTTCTTTTTGAGGGCAGAATGCAGAACGCTTATCTCATGTCTATCCTTCAGCTCCGACTGAGCCCTAGTCTGTAGGAAGCAAAGACACCCACCAGTTCTCCAGCAGAAGGAAAGGGCTTTACACCTCCATGTCTGACCTATCACAAGGAATAACAATAATTATTTAAGAACTGCCTGTCACGAATGTGGCATCAGTCTAAGCCCCAGAGAGGCTACTGAATAAACAAAAAGTGAAGATCCCCGTCCCGTGCCACTTAACATTCCAGTGTGGGAGATGGACAACGAATGTTAATCATAAATAATTATATACCATATCAGAAAGTATGGAAGTTCAGTGGAGAAAAATGAAGCAGGGCAAGGCAAGGACAAGTGTGGGTGGTATTGGAACGCAGACTTGAAGGAGGTGAGGGGGCAGGCAATGCAGATATCTGGCAGAATATACCAGGCAGAGGAAAGAGTCAGTGGTAGGCAGTGATCCTGGAACTGTGTGGCGTGTTAAAGTTTCAGGGGGCGATCGTTGTGCCTGGAGCACAGTGTGGGGCCTGGGGTGGTAGGGAGATGCGTTCACAGATCTAAGAGTGGGGAATGACTGCACAGGCCGTTCTAAGATTTTGACTTTTATTCGGAGACATGGGAAGCTATGAGATAGCTTTTTTTGTTTGTTTCTGAAGAGTTTTTAATGAGATAGGGAAGTGTCTGTGTCATGTTTAGTGGATAAAGCATGATACACAATGAATAAAAAATATTGAAAGTATTTGTTTCTGGACAGTTATTGCTGATATCTCTTCCATTCCATTTCTTTCTTTGCAAAGAATCAAAAAAGAAATCCCTCTAGGATTGCCTTTTTTTTTTTTTAAGCCAGCGAACCAATGAATTCATTTCAGTGGTGTCATCTCTTACAATGAAGAAATTTTGTCTCAAGTGTAACTGAGATAATGTTCTTGATGAGAGGCGTTTTTTGTTTATTTCTTTGTTTGCTTTGGCTGTTACTTTGTTCACTCTTGAGCTTGGGTGGAATGGTAAGGACCTGGGGACTATGGGGTGGATTGTCCCTTGAGTAATTAATGGCAATGATTAATATAGCACAGATAGCGCTCTTTTCAGTTATGAATAGCTCAGAGAAGCAGAATAGGCTACTGAATATATTTAATATGCATTTGTGAGCAAAGTAAATATGTACTTAGGTGATAAATTCACTTTCCACTTACCTCAGTACACGTGTTTAAATGGAGCAAAAACTATACAATGGAGAAAATTGATACTTCTAGAACTTGATAAATTCTGTTTCTCTAAATATGCATTGATTTATCTTTCCCTTATCCTTGTGACTCTGTCAGATCGTTTTCATGACTTCTGGCTGCAGCTGTGCTAATACAGATTGAACTGCTGTTACTCTTTTTATTGACACCTCTGTGCTTCTAACTCAGAAAGGCTGCTTATTTTCTCAGGTGTGGGATTTGAGTCAAAGAGTGATAGGACTCAACTTTAAGTTATAAAAGCATCATTTTGATGTCTTGTGTTGAGAGGGGTTTGCGGTGGGGTAGGGTGGGGACAGAGAAGAACAGACTCAGAGACACCAGTCTGAGAGGTATTTCAAAAGTCCAAGGGAGACACTGGTGACTCAGGCGAGGGTGGCAGCAGTGAAATGTTGAGAAGTGAGTAGGTTCTGGATTTATTTTGATGGTAGAGCTGACAAATCTGCAGTGGTTTTACCTAAGCTTTCTGAAGCCTAGAGGTCAGTAACTTCTTGCTTCTTTGTGTTGGTTAATTAGACTGAAAAGTGGTTTAAGTTAATTTCACCATATTTATATGTCATCTTACCCTTAAATAATCCCTGGTCTAAGAATTCCTTTTCTTCCTCCTCCTCGAATATATTTGCCTCGTATAAACATTGATATCAAAAAGAAGTGTCGATTTATAAATTGATACTACCAGAAAGCTAACATTATTTGTATTAGCTGTATTTTTGCAGGTAAAAGGTAATGTCCTAGCTTTCAAAGTCCCGAAAGTCCTAGTTCTTGTCTGTTCTCGTCTTTGCCCTCCTAAAACAAAAACAAGTATTCCCCATTTGCAAGAGTTTTGTTCCCAACAAGATGCCAAAATGTAGCTATCAAACTAAGTAATACCAATGTAGCTTTTTAGCTATTAGCAAATATTTTTCATTTCAGTTTAATTGTCATTTTTCATCCAATGAGCACTGCATCCTTATCAAGCTGGACTGGCTCAGATATTATTTATCAGAATTTCTCTAAACACATCTTGATAGAAAAGCATATATTCTCATCCCTGAGTTATAGATTAGAACAAATCTGGGTTACAAAAGCAGTGGTTTTGCAGTATGGAAAGAGGTGTTTGAAGGGTTAAAAAATGCATCAAATGAAGTCTTTTGTGGTTCTTTATCAAAGCATGAAAGAAGGGTTAATGGTTTTTTATTGTAGTTTTTGTTTTCTGAAAGGGAAAAGAGAAGAAAAAAATAGAAGAAAAAGTAAAGAGGCAAAGAGAACTCTACCTTTCCAGATAAGTCCAGATCAGTCCATTTTACTATATAGTCATATTCAGTTTATTGCTTCCTTTAAATTGGTCAAGACACCACAGATCAAACCATCCCAGTTTCCAAAACTTTCTATTTTACCTCAAAATCTGACATGTTTCCCCAGGTTGCAAAGGACTTAAATTAATTTGACCTTTCCTGCTCTTTTGTTCCTTGCTTTGTTCTCCTGTCTCCCCATGTTCACTTGGCCGCATAGTGTGAAATGGATAATAATTTTTGTTTAAGCATCATTTGAACCTTTGTATAGAATCACCCTATTGGCTGCTGATTAGATAGGAAGATGAAAAAGCCAGAAGGGAAGAAAGGGAGGAGGAGATAGTGTGGTTCTACTTGTGTGCCTCAGCTGCAGCCATTATGTCTCCAAAGAAAAAGAAGGACACAAAAGAAAAGGGGCAGGTGGAGAAGATAGTGATGACAGCTGGGTTCTAAATTGAAAGTGTTTCCAGCCAAGTGAATCCTACACTATCCATGAGGCAATTAGGAGAGCAGGGAAGTCTGATTATGTGGTCAACACATTTACTTAAAGTCTAAATGATTGTACTATACTAATACTTTAAGTAGTTATATGTAAACCAAGGTAAACATGAACTTTTTCTTTATCATTGATGGATAAATTTGAAATTCAGCTTACCTGCCTCTTTTCCAGAAAGAAATGTGACATCAGCGACATCATGAAGACAGACTGAGAATGAGCCATAACCTACAGGCATTTAGATATGGGAGTTAACTATATATGAGTGGGACTCAACATGACCCACGTGGATGAGGAAATGGGTTTTAAAAAGGGGGGACATCATAGAGGAATAAAGAAAAGCAAAGGAACAGTCAGACACAAATGAGAGATGGTCAACATTATAAGCCGTTAGGGAAATGCAAATTGAAACCACAATGAGGCATATGCACTGAGATGGCTATAATCAAAAAGGTAAATAGCAAGAACTGGTGAAGATAAGGAAAAATTAGAACCCTCATCCATTGGTGATGGTAATGTAAAACTTGGAAAACTCTTTGGCAGTTTCTTAAAATGTTAAACATAGATTTAACATATGACTCAACACTTCCATTCCTAGGAATCTACCCAAGAGAAATGAAAACATGTTCACACAAAAACTTAGACATAGGTGTTCATAGAATAGCAGCATTGTATGTACTAACAAGAAGCAGAAACAACTCAAATATCCGTCAATGGGTAGATGGATAAGCAAAATGTAACATGTATTGCATATGTATGCATATGTAATATGTATATATGTATACGTATGTATATGTACTATTGTATCCCATATACTACATGCTGCCACATGGATGAGCCTCAAAAACATTATGCTAAGTGAAAGAAGTCAGACACAAAAGACCAGACTGTATGATTCCATATTAACTGTCAAGAAAAGATAAATTCATAGTCACAAAAAAAGGAGTGGTTGCCTGGGTCTGCCTGATGATGGGAACAGGGAATGACTGCAGATGGGCACAAGATTTCTTTTTGGAGCAATGGAAATGTAAAATTAGATGTGGTGATGGTTGCGCAACACCGTAAATGTACCAAAGCTTGTTGAATCGTACACTTAAATGTATGATGCATAAACTATACCTCCAAAAATATATTAAACCTTTTTCTTAAAATCCAAATAAGTCAAATCATGAATATAGAAACCTGGAGGTCAAAGAGGGCAACATTTCAAGAGACGGTGGGAGTGATAAATGGTGTCAATTGCAGAAAAGATGTTTGAAAAATTAAAATAGAAATGTAATGAAACATTAATGTTGACGCTCGGATTTTACTTGGGATGCCATTCTGTGGATAGCCCAGCCTGCAAGTGTCTGTAGGAAAACCCTCCGTTACTCACGGTGCAATAACTTCCCTGCCATGGAGTAGCTCCTAAAGACCCTCCAGTAACCCGTTCATTTAAATAGGTTTCATTATGCGTAGAATGTTAGGGTTTGTTGTTGTGTTTTCAGGGCAACTCTGAGTAGACTATTATTGTGAAGTGCTTATTTTAACAGGAGTTGATTAGGACCAGAAAATTGTTCTTGTTTATTATAATTCCAAAGCCCCAGTACAAGTTGTACTAATCCTATCATTATGAGTGATGGAAAAAAGAAGGGGTGGGGTTGTGGAAGGCGGAGGGAATGGAAGAAAACATGTTCTGTCAGCAAGTTCATATTCTTTATAGAGAGAGTTTTCCTTTAGAAAAGCTCCTAAGGATAAAGAGTCAACTTTTATTTTTCAACATGCTCAGAGGGCATTTTACACAGGAGAGAATTATTATATGCACACACCACACATAGATCACTCATTTTGAATGAACTGAAAATAAAATAAGCCTAATAATAAATCTACTCGGAATTACTTGTTTTTACCACAATCTAATTCTAATTCCCAGGACTTTACATGTTTTGGGACCATTATTTTGGATATCAACTAGTTTCTTACCAGGTATTGAAAGATGTTGTGGTGAAAAGAGCTATTTTGAGTGCCACGTAATGAAGTTTACTGCAACCTAATTCATTAGATACCAGAAACAATAGAAAAATGGGTCCCTATTGTATAGTTTTCTACTACTTAAAATTAATTCCAAAATGTTGGCTAAAATGAGTTGCCTACTACTTATTTTTATACTTTTTTTCCCATCTCAAAAATTCACAATCTTAAATTTTTAAGTGAGACAATGCAAAAGAAGACTTTGTACTTCTTGAGTGACATTTTGGTTTAAAAGTCAAAAGTTAATTAAGAACACAGTGAGGGGTTTTTAAAATAGACTCTGAGAGACTGGTTTCCGTTTGTTGGTTGGTTTTAATAGCTTGTATTAGCAAGCATTTTATCACACGAATTACAGTGAGGTACAAGGAAAAATCCTAGGTTTCATTGTCTGGCATTTGGAAAGGTGCCTGTTTTTCTGCTTATTTGGGCATGCACATAATGAGCTCAGAGTGTTTGTTTTCCTGACCTCTGGAATAAAAAAGCAACCTGGCATTAAAGATGGGGGTAAAATACTAGGCTGCTGCCCATAGGTTTGTTGGTGTGTTTGCTGTCACATTAGTTGTTTGGAAGCATTTTTATTCAATGTGTAAATTTCAGAACAGGTTCTTATGAGAATTCACAGGAAGAAAGGATAGTACCGGAAAGTGAATCATCCTTTGAGAACTGCGTAGACATCTCCCCAGAAACAATGTGCCGTGTTATCACACGATGTCAGGAGCCATACGCTGCTTGCTCTGACTGAAATCATTTTTTATCGTGCATAGAAAGGCAATGATGAGGAGGTCTGGCATCACAAATCAGGGGCCGCACCCTTGGGGATCTTTTCTTGTAGGGGACCACTTTTCTAACTACCTTACAGGAGTAGCATAAATAAAAGCGATGTTCTCACTACAGTATTATCACAGCAGACATTTATATTACATCTGCATACACAGAGGACAGGGCGCAATTGAGGCAGTTCTTCAAATTCCTCAGAAATAAGAGCATTTCTGATTGGAATTGCCAAAACTAGGAGATAAAAACACCTGGAGGAAAAATGCAAATGCCACCAGTGTCCACTTCATTTTCATCTGGATGTAGAGCACGTGTGGCCCTTGGACAGTGAGAATGGAGGTGGCTACAGCAGGTTCATTTTTTTCCCCCATTTTAGAGATACAGCAAGGGCAGCATTGGCATCTAAGATTCATTCCCATCCATCAAACAAATCATCTCCTAATCAGCGAAATCTGTATTGTGTGCCAGGAAAAGTGCTGGAAGTCAGTACAACTTTCTTGTCCTGAAGGAGTTATCTTCCAGTGGAAGAATTTTCAGACAGAAGTATATAAATCCATTTTACTCTGATAGCATTTAATCTTCCCAGGAATCAAGTAATGCAATATGTGTTGCTATCCCCTTTTGACGTGATTCCAGAGGCATTTAAGTAACTTGGTTAAAGTCACCATGTTATTAGCAGAAACAGACCACCCCTACATCCCCAGCAAGGAAAGACTGACACAAACAGCAAACCGAATCAATCTATCAAGTAAAGGAATGAGTACATTCCATAAACAAAACTTTCTAATTTAACTCTCCCATCTTAAAATCTAGAGCTTCTTAATTGCACCTGCCTCCCTAGTTTTAGGAGTTGTAGAGTATTCTCTGCAAGGAGAGGAAGCCACATTGTAATCAGATTGTATTCAAATCCAAATGTGAGTACACTTCTAACTATTATTCATTATTCCTATAGCTTGATAAAGGAAAAATAAAACCTTTCAGGCAGAATACGTATTAAGTTAAGGTGAATTCACTGCTGGGCAGACCTGACCCAGCACACAGGTATTGGGATCTGAGGGAGATGACATTCAGACTAGCTGCCAAGGAAAATCCAGACACTATGAGTTTTGAGGATTTACGTGGATATACATTTATACAAGAGAGAGCAGCCCCTGAGAAGATGGCCTCAGAAACCAGACGCAAACTTGGCTTTGTGAGGGTGAAGGCCAAAGGTTCTATAAGGAAAGTCGATAGGTTGGCTTAAATAAGTCTTTGGCTTCTCAGTCCACCATGATGGGTTATAATGTAAATGAACAGTTGTGAGGGCAGGCTGTTTGCTGAACCCATGTCCACTTGGGTTTTTTATGACTTTGTTGATCCATTAATTCTCTGGGTTAGGTGCGAGTAGTATACTTGAATTATAGACCACAGAGTTTGCAGTCTATTTTTTTTTCCTGGTATTTCTGGTGAATTTTAGGAAAAGTGGCTGCTTACGTGTCATCTTTAGAGGCCCTGACCAATTGCTATCTTACAGTCTTTCTTACTTCCAGATACAGGGTCATACAGAGGACAAGATCAGGACAAATGATCTTTATCAGTGTGAGAGCCAAAGTGAATTCCATCTGGTAGAGGAAGATGTTCACAAATACATGTTTTATATATATTGCTTTAAATTTTGTCAGCCCAGGTAGAAACATAACTCAGAAATAGATCTACTAAGGGATTTTCCCTGACAAAAGCACGATACAAAACACTTTCTACTAATGATCTCATCTGTAGCTTCTCAGCATTTCCAACTGTTAAACACTGTTACCAAAAAATGCAGTGTTGTGTGAAAGAGAAGAGGGTCTCTGTGGGAGGTTTTGTATTATGTCATTGTTGGCAATTGAGTCTCTGTAGAACCCAATATGGTATGGCATCTTTCTGGCTTGACTTGTAAAAGGAAGCTATTTATGTAGAATAATTCATGCACAAGGCAAAATGAGTCTAAATTAAGAAGTTAATATTATTAACTTTTTCCTGATTATAAAAAAGTGTTCATTATAGAAAATTTGAAAGATATAAAAAGATTTAAAGCAAAAAGAAAACAAACAAAAAAAAACCCCCACAGACTTTTGTACAACAGAGAAATGGTAACATTCTGGTGTATTTCCTTCCAGGAATGTGTTTATGTATGTGTGTATGTCATATATATCCATATATGCAATATAATTGCAATCATACAATTTATAACACAATTCATAATACAATTACTATGTCCAGGCTTTATCTTGTTTAGCTTTATGTAGGGAGTATTGTTTTCCTTCATGATTAGAATGTGAAAGTATGATTTTAATTGTGCCAAACTATTTCATCCTAATGTTTCATAAATTTCATTTAACAATTTCTCAATAATTGAATATTTTAATCATTTACAATTTTCCTGAATGTTAGGGCCGTAATGAATAGCTGGTATACAGATTTTTGTTCATATTCCTGACTTTTTTCCCCTTACCTATGGTATTTAAAAGTGGAATTATTATGACAAAGGTAGAACTTTTCCTTGAGTCTTTAAACAAGTGCCAATTTGCATTCCCTACAGTTTGTACCACTTTGTGTCTCTGCTAGTTAGAGCATGGACAGCTTGTCTTACTACACCCAACCAGTATTGAATATTGTAAGCTAAACACAAAAGTAGTAGTGTTTTGTTTTTCTTTGCATTTCTTTGAATGCCTGCAAAGCTGTAAAAATGTTCATGTTTATTGATTATTTAATTCCATGGATTATTTATTCATGTTCTTTATCATCTTCATCAGTTTTTCTGTTGGAGGACCAATACCTTACCTGTGTATCTTGGACACCTAGAGGTCCTCAAAACTGGCTAATAAATAAATAATTTCTATTTTTTTTCCTTGAACTACTATCTGTAAGTTTCCACTTTTTTTCTACTTCAGGATAATCTCCAGAGAATGATCCAAGCAAACATGTCTAAAGTAGAGATGTGTTCGATAGATATGATTTTTTTGCAAGTAATTATTTGATTGATCACAGGACTTTCTACTGCACAGAGATTCTATAGAAAAATGTTGACACAGGATTCCCAAATTGAATAATATTCTCCCAAAGAATGTAATACTTAACCTTGAGTTGGTATTTTACACCTGCTTTAGAAATTACCTTTCTTGGTGCCTGGGTCGCTCAGTCAGTTAAGTGTCTGACTCTTGGTTTCAGCTTAGGTCATGATCTTGGGGATTGTGAGTTTGAGCCCCACTTCAGTCTGTGCTGACAGTGCGGAGCCTTCTTGGGATTCTCTCTCTTTCCCTCTCCCTTTGCCCCCCCGCCCCCCAGTAAATAAATAAATAAACCTAAAACAAACCAAAAAAAGGAAATTACCTTTTGAGGAAAATATATTCACGTCTGTAGTCTTTCTACTTTCCTACTTGTCTCCTGCCTTCTTCAACCTTTTCTCCTTAGGAATTGTATGCAAGCAAGGGAGAAACTGTGATAAAGAATATAAAATAAGAGATCAGGGAGGGATGGCTATTATAAGGAAGGATCCTGGTAGTGGGAATTGAGGTGATTCTGGACATATGTGGTGAGTGGGACAGGTCAGAGGAAAAAGACAAAAGTACAGACTCAGAGGAAAAAGACAAAAGTACAGACTCAGGAATAATCATGGCATTTGAAGAATCATAAGCAAAGTGGCTTTTTTATAGTTGAATGATTGAACCTATTTGTGTCACTAGTATGAAAATAGATTGATGAGGTTTGGCTCCCCTTTGTTTACTCATGGAAAGATTGCAGATATACAGCCAAAGAGCCGATTCTCCTCAGTTTGAGCTCTCATATCACAGTGTGCTTATGGAATTTGGAAAGCCACCTAAGGATTTCAAACTTCCTGAATATAAAATGCCTTTTCCCACCAGCTAGAAGTCATTCTTGTCACTAAACAAACTGGCCAGTTTCAGAGTGTTCTCCACTTCTACCTGTTACTAATGTAAGCTTCTGGCTGAGACAGAGTTCTGCTGGATGCAGGAAAGTTCTGGAAAGTTCTAAGGACTACAGCTGGCTAATTCAGCATGAAAACAAAGTCTGCCACCAGAATAGCTGCCTTCCACCTGTTTTGTCCTGATTTTTTTTTTCTTTTTCTTTTTATTTTTTTTAATGTTTATTTATTTTTGAGACAGAGAGAGACAGAGCATGAACAGGGGAGGGGCAGAGAGAGAGGGAGACACAGAATCTGAAGCAGGCTCCAGGCTCTGAGCCATCAGCCCAGACCCCGATGCAGGGCTCGAACTCACGGACTGCGAGATCGTGGCCTGAGCTGAAGTCGGACGCTCAACCGACTGAGACACTCAGGCGCCCCTGTCCTGATTTTTTTCTAGTATATCTTTATTTTCACAGTTTTTAGAATTTGCCGAGATCCTTCTGGCCTCAGAACTTTCTAGATGTCACTGTAGATTCCTAGAATGTTCCTTGTCCTTCCCACCTGCCTTAACTCCTAATCTCTTTTTTCAGATGCCAGCAACTGAAATGTTCCTTTTTAGGGAATCCCTTCCCAGGTGCCAGTTAAGTATCTACCTTCAAGGCATATTTTGGTTTCCTTCTTTGGTGGCATTTTGAACAAATGTAATTAAATGATTTGTTTAATGTGTGATTACTGTCTGTTTTCCCTTCTAAGACAGGGAGTCGTGTAGATAAAACATTCCTGATCAAGCAGTACCTTTCCTTTAGCTCCATAAACAGACTTGATTTTTACTTTTAAGCACAGTTAGGTTTAAAAGAGTCTTGGATAATTATGATAGAAAGTTTCATTTATATTTCAAAATAGTTTATTTGGTCAGTTTTTAGCTCATGGGCAACTTGTAAACTAAAGTAATTATGAATAATTCAATCAATAGATAGTTACTGAGTGCCTCCTAGGTGATGGGCACAGTCCCTGGGATACAATGGTAGACAACTACCATGACAACAGCTAAAAATCTCCTGCCGTCACAGAGCTCACGATTTGGTGGGAGATGTGGAAATGAATAATTATTGTGTACTTTAGGTAATGATCAGTGTCATACAGAAAGAAAAATAAAGCCCAGTGAAGAGAGAGAGAGAGATGCAGGTACTCCAGAGACAGCACTGTTATTTTTTTTTAATTCATTCTCATATTATTTGTTTTCTCTTAGAAATGAAAATTAGAGATACTTTACTATACAGCTTATACAAAAATACTGCTTTCTGGGATGTGGTTTTTAATGTTTATTTTGATTCTCATTTGACAGGTTAATTTTCAATTTCAAAATCAAGAAATTGGTGTAGCTATGCTTCTAAAAAGAAAAGTTTATATTTAACAAACCTGTAGTTGTTGCCCAGCATCTGGAATTGACTTAAATTGCAACATTTTTATTTCCTGAATTCATGTGGTAAAGTGTTGGACCTCAGTAGTGAAACTGAGGGAGAAAGATAGTTATTTGTACTTTCCGTGTGATTTTATATCCCTTAGTGTTGCTACTGGTGAGTAATAGCAAAGAAGAGGATACCCTAAATGAAGAAATCCAATTTGGAAGAAAGAATGTCTTCCCATGAGCTGATAGATGAGAATTTTATTCTATCTCATAAATATATGAAATTAAAACTGATAGCCATCTACCAGGATGGTTTAATCCTTACTTTTGACAATAGGGTCCCAGAGATTAGCCATCTACCTGGAGGCTCTTCCTTTGTTTACAGTTAAATTATTTATTGTTGTTGTTTTCTTCTGATAATGTCTTCTGGAATTTATAAGAGTGTTCCTTTCCACAGATATAATTTTAAAGTAGTGAACTTGCTAGCTATCAACATGAATATCTAAGTCTGGTGAAAAAAATATATCCTTTTTTAGATCTGAAAGACTAATACAAAGAATAAATCTTTTTCTTACCATTTCAGTTACTTAGCACAATAATCAGGATAGAAGGCTAAAGTGGGAAGGCAAAAAATTTGATGGAATTTTATGTCAAATCATTGTGTTTATCCAGTTAATGTAGATCTTTAAATCATTAGTATATTTTATCTGCATGAAGATTTTAGGACTATGGAAAGCTTTTCCAAAAGTATAAAATACTGGCTTGTGCAAGACTTATATAAAGAAAATAATAAAACTTTTACTGAAGGATAGAAAACAGGACCTAAATGAGTAGAAAAACAAACTTATGTGTGCCTGGATAGGATGATTCAAGCTTTATATTAAATGATAGATTTAGGGCAATTTAATTTACAAGGGATTGGGGGCTTGAAAAATTATTTGTTGGGTTAATATGCAAGCATAAATTTGCATGAAACGTGATTTATTTTTTTGAGAAGATGATAATTTGAGTAGGTTACCACCATGATATTAAAAGGTACGATGAAATGACTATAATTAAAACAGTCTGGTGCTGGCACAGAAAACAGACAAACAGATATATGGAGAATAGAGTCTCAAAATGGATCAAGTACATATGGAGTTTAGTATATGATATGTGATGTTTAAAAACTGTGAGGCAAGGGTGTAATATTTAATAGATGGTGTTGGAATAACTGATTATATATGTGGGAAAAGTAGATTTAGGTTCCTCTCACATATCATTCATATAATTAAACAATAAAGGGATTGCAGTACTATAGAAATACTAGAAAAGGAGAGGAAGATATGCTTATAATTTGGGGGATATGGTATGCTTTCTTGGTCAAGAAATGAACAAATCTTGCCATGAAATATTGATGGATTGATTTCATAACATTAAAAACAAACAAACTAAAATAATGCACAGGATAACTAGATGACAATTTTGGCCACACACTATGATAATAATTTTATAAGCATCAATTCATTAACCTTTAGGTAAATATTACTTTTTTCTCCATATTTTAGGGAGGAGGAATTGGAGAATTATAATGTTTAAGCACAGTTGCAAAGCTGATAAGTGATGGAGTATGATTCAGGAGCCTGGGCTCTTTACCATCTCCTCAGTAACAAAGTCAAAAGAAAATGTATTCAGGCACTGTAATCATTTGCATTTAATTTTATTCTATAAGAAAAATTGACATTCACATAGGATATTCTTTAAAGAGTACCTTGCACTATTATTTCTTATATGTTTGTTGTTAGTTTTAAAGAATCTAAAGGCTCTTCATAATAGTCTTTAATCATGTTTAACACAGTTTACTAGACTATATCTCACTGTTCAACAGAACTTTCCTTTAATTCCTCAGATCCTTAGACCAACATTCTCCCTGGCAGATAGTGCAAAGTAAACCATTTTTACATGAAGGCTTGTTCTTCACAAATGTTTGTTTATTTGATAGGAAATAATAATAAAAATATGTAGTAATGGACCATCCATCTGTTCTCACCCCAAATTAAACCCAAACTTAACTCTTTTTATTTTTACATTGAAATCATTATCTTCTTAGGTAGACTGCATCTACCTAAGATAATTGTTCAAAATTATAATATTCATAACAAAAAAATATGAGATACAATTGGTGTCCCTAAATTAATGCCAGTCAGTCATGAATCAATCAATTCATCAGTCACTCTTAGACGGATATTCCTGATAAGAGTATTAGGATGTCTCCTCCTTTTATCGAGGTCTTTTACACTTTAGCCTGAACCGAACTTTCTCATTTCATTTGCCATTATTCCTCATCATGCCACCTTAGTTCCAGTCAAATTTTATTAATTGTTTGATTTCTTACCTCAAAGACTTCATGTTCATCACTTCACCCGGAGTGCGTTTTCCCTAAATCCCCTAAATTTCAAATCCAGTATCCTGTAAGATGTTATCCAAGTTTTACCTTCTTTATGAAATATATCTCAATACTTTGAAAATAATATCTTCTTTTGAATTTCCATGGCTTTTTATATGCCTTGTATCATATAAGATGCATTGTGAACATCTTACAAAATAGTGCTCTCATCCATCACTGTTTTCTTCAAAGTAACTAACATAGTGCCTCACATATAGTGGGTCTTTAATATGTTTCTTTAATGAATGATGTAATTAATTCCTCAGGACTTCCATTGCTTATTTTGCAAGTAACACATTCTAAAATGATACTTAAAATTTAAGGCTTTGAAATAAAAAAAACAAAAACCAAAAAAACTATCTCCTCTTGAAATTTTCACTATTTAGCCATTTGTATATGTATGTGTGTGTCTGGATTCATGGAAGCATTTCTTTGAAAATCTTTGGGATTGCACACACTTATGTATAATGTGGAGGGAATGTGGTTTTCAGAAGCAGAACAGACAACATCAAGAAGGGGACGTCCCCCGCAGGTGTAAGATCTCCAGTGGCTGTCTGGGAGGGAGGTCTCCACAGGCAACACCTGCAGCGGCATCCAAAAGTGCTTTGAAGGCTCAGAGTGGCTATTCTGCTGAATAACTGAATATCCACAGAGCCAAGGTCCATGACCTTGAGCACAGCAGACCATTTCTGCTGAATATGATCTTATTCCAAGTGAAGTCAAATTATTCTTCCCAGTTGCCAAGAAAACCTCAAAGCTTTCAAACCACTTTGCCCTAAGAGATACTTCAAATCTGCTAAGGCAGCCCACAGGACGAGAGGACCACAGAATGCACTTGAATTGCTTGGAAGCATAAAAATGTCCATTTTGTACTGAATTCTGATGCATCTAGGTTGCACGCCAAGTATAAAAAGGACTTTGACCTGAAGTAGGAAAGATTGAGGGCTGATTCTGTGCCTCACTTGAATCTGAGCTAGAAGAAGAACAAAGGATTTGTTTTAGTGAAGAGAATCGCAGGCTTCTCAGTGCCAGGGACATTCCATCTTGACCCATTGGCCCAGTCTTCCATTTTTTTCTCCTTTCGGCATTCAAGTAGCATGCTTTCTAATTAGCCTAACAAGCAACTGCAAGTGAAGGAAATGGGGAAGAAACTCTTTGTCTTCAGATTGAAATGCATGTAAAGAAAACACAAGCATAAATTTATTAAAGGCTCTCGTGAGGAGGATTTTAGTCAGCATTTGACTTGGTTAAAATCCTGAGCCGATTGTTCATTAAGGCACAGCAGCAAGGGAAGCAAAAATCACTCCTTTGTGCATTTGTCTATTAGAAGAGGGAGAGGAACTTGCACACCGACAATTTCAGCCTGTGGTGTATGGACATGTCATCTTGTTAGACAGAGATGGGCCTGTCAAGGACAGCTTGCTGATGGTTCTGTGTCGGCCCTTCTCATAAACTATTTCAGGGCTAGCTCTCATTCTGCAGCTTTCTTTCTTTATCTGTTTGATTCCAGGACTTCCTTCCATGCCTTTCTCTTCACAGTAGAATGTCCTTGTTTTTAATGTCCATAGTGGGATATTTAGCTTCCATATTCTTTTCATTGGCTTCAGGTTTCATTCTGACTGGTAAATAAAGAGCACTGTTCAGAAGAGGCTTTTAAGGATTTGGAACATTTGCCTTCTTTGAATGCTTGCAGTAGGTTTTGACCAAAATACTTAAATCCTAAATTTTTTAATAATGAGAGTTTTGGAGATTGACTGCATTTTTAAATTAAAAAAAAACTGAAAACAACTGAATTCAGCCAATTGTTTTTTTTTGGGGGGGCGGGGCAGGGGGCAAACAGGATTGAGTTTGTAGCAAGATATAATTTTAAAATGCTCTTAGATGATGTTTCCTTCAGGAAGATGTGTCATATCAGCATGGGTTTTAGTTTCCCATACTATCAAATAGGTAGAGTATTCATTCATGTGGTTTTACATAATGATCGGCCCTTAAAAAGTAAACTGTGACTTTAAATCAAATGCTTCCAAAGGCCAATCTAATAACGTTCTTGAAAGGGAGAGCATAAATGCTATTGTGTTCCCACTTTGTAAGATAAAATATGCCCAACTACTTATTAATTACTCAAGCAATATGCAAATGTACATCAGCACTATACACAGATGGTCACATCTAACATGTAAATTATAGCTTAAAGAGCTGCAAAATTTTGGCACATTATTGTAACTAAATTAAAAGAGTTACAGAGGCATGGTTATTATACATTAAATGCCTCAGTCATATTTCTCTTAACCGTAGATTGTCTACCATATCTGCACATTAGAATCACCTGGAAAACTGCAAATCTCTATGCCCGGGCCACCCACTGAACCAATTAAATGAGAGCTCTGAGGTCAGGAACTGGAAGTCAGACATCAATATTTTTCAAGGCTCTTTAGGTGATTGATAATGCCAAGCTGAGAACCACTATGAATATTAAACATTCTGTTATATCGCCTCATGCTGACATACCTAATAAGCCAGTAATTAGCTTCTTGTCGATATGCTTATATATATCCAAGTTATGGTGGTTTTTTTCTTTCATTTTGGTTTTGTTTTGTAAAGTGATATAGATTATTTCTACATCATGGGAAATACTATCAATTTAAAATAAAATGCATTTTCTCTTCTTAAATAGGAATATCTGAACATTTGAATCAAACCCTTCCATTATAATACTATTATCAAAAGAAACTGCAAAATTCAAATTTTGGTGTTGGGATACTTAACGTGGTGCAAATATGGTGAGATAGTTAAGATTATTACTTCACTTTTAAATTGCAAGCTGAGCAAATTGATGATAATATTATTTGGTGATATGAAAGCTATGAAGCTTTAATTTTTATACTTTCTCTAGGAGTTATAAAAACTAGATATCTAAGAAAGATTAAATTAGGATTGTATGTCACAGTGGAAACAAAACAAAACAGACTGGCCTATATTCTTCAAAATTAATTTTATTTTCTCTGAAACTATAAAGGTGTCCATTCAAACCTATCCAAATTAGCATTAGAAATGCCACAGAATGTAGTAGAAAGAGCAAAGGATTCCGTCAAGATCCAAATTCTAATCCAAGGTATCCACAAGCTAAGTGCTTTTTTTGTTTGTTTGTTTGTTTTTCTTTTGTTTTAGTTTGTGTTTGTTTGTTTTTTTTCCCTGAAGTCTTTTAAATTCTCTGGGCCTTAGTTCTCTTGTTTGTAAAATGCAAAGGCTGAATTAAATCAGTGTTTTTTAAAGTTAAGTGTTGAACTGTTATTCGATTATGAAATCAATTTAGATCAATTACTGTTTCTATAAAAAATAGAAGAGTGCATTACAAGTAGCAAAGTCGGTGTATCATATGTAAAATTTTTGAAAGCCCTTGAATTAGAAGATCTCTTTGATTTTGTAGTTTTATGAATTATTCATGGGAAAGGAATGCAGAGGAATAGAGGTAGAGGCAACTTATTTCAAGCATGAGATGTAAAATATATCATATGTTTTTGTTACAAAATGTTAAAGCAAATGATCTTTAGAAAGAAAAGACTTGTGAGGCGCTTAGGTGGCTCAGCTGTTAAGTGTCCAACTCTTGATCTTGGCTCAGGTCATGATCTCATGGTTCAGGATCAAGTTCCATGTCAGGTTCCACACTGACAGTGGGGAATTCTCTGTCTTCCCCTCTCTCTCTCTGCCCTTTCCCCACTCTCTCCCTCTCAAAATAAATAAATAAAGATTTATAAAGAAAGAAAGAAAAGACTTGTTTTAACTGGGTATTTGGTTCACTCACAACAAGTAGAAAGGAAGGGAGGCATTTACAGCCTGTGAATGTGGAAATGTGTCCCATCCTTGAGACCAGAGAATGGTTGCTGTGAGAAGTGAATGGATGCATTGTGAATTACAACTACGGTTTCAAGAGGTGGTATTATTCAGTCTGGTCAGAATGTTCTCTTACCAATCAGATTACTTCCATATTAAAAAGTGAGAATGTGCTTTGCTTTTTGGTTGCTTTGATTGTATTTTGTCTCACATTTTGTGTTCCCTGTTTGTTGGGAAATGAGAGGCGAGGGATGGCCCAGTGCTCTACAAAAAAAAAAAAAAAAGAGTTTCCAGTTACACTGTTTACTGGAAGTAACTAGAAAGTAAATATAATAATCAAATATTAAGGAACACCAACCAAGTCTTATCAAAGTAGGACTTCTGGGAATGGGTGCAAGAAATATGCTTTTTAAAAGGTTTTCCAAGGTGATTTTGATGACCAGCCCTATTTGGAATCAACTCATGTAGAAACCCAGGTTCTCATCCCGACTTGGCCTATTCCTAGCTATATGCACTAGAGAAAAATCTCATAACCTTTATGGATCTCCTACTTTCAACTCTAAGTTAACAATTCTGTGATTCACTGATATTTCGGATAAAGTTTTAGAGTTCAAATAAATTTAATCACAAATCAGCCAATGTCTGCTTTTTTTTTTTTTTTTTTTTTTTTTTTTTTTTACACTGGACTTTAAGACCTAAGTTTACATCATAGGTAAAACTAAAAAGGAAATTCTAATAATTATTCACCTCCTAAAAAGGGTGTTCTTTTTTTTTCAATTGAAGTACATGTATATAGTTGACACAAAATGTTACCTTAGTTTCAGGTATACAACAGAGTGAGTCCACAAGTCTACACTTTATGCTGTGCTCACCACAGGTGTAGCTACCCTCTGTCACCATATAAACACTGTTACTAAACCCTTGACTGCATTCCCTATGCTACACCCTCCCTATCTGTGATTTATTTGTTCCATAACTGGAAGCCTGTGTCACCCACTCAAGAGGGGTGCTCTTTTAATATTAGGTCACAATGCCAACTTGTTGATAATGTCAGATGTTAATAGATGAGTCCTCTTACAATGTCCATGTTTTTATAACCTAGCCATTTTCCCTACTCTGATTATACAAGTCTGATCTGGAGCAAACACTTCTGACTAACACAAGCCAAAGTAATCACATTTAATCCCGTTTGGGGAGTTCACAACTGGAAAGGGGTTACTATTGAGTTTGAGGTCCATTGTTATTGAGTTATATGAGTGATAAAACCCCATGAACTCTGCCCTGAGGAGCTCATATCTTCCCTATGCTCCTTCCTTTCCAAGATTTGTGTTTCAATGATTCCTTTATTCTGTGAGCTACTTCCAATATCTTTCTGCTAAATTCTGTGTGTTTGCACTTAGGCTAGAGCTCTGTTGGTGTTGGGAAGAGAATAAAGCCCTAAAGAATTCATTACACTTATTGAGCTAACTTCTCTCCTATGTATCTAGACAGGTGGTAGTTTTGTACCATTGTTGGGAGAATTGAGAAAATAGTATTCAATTCAGATAAGGAACCTGGGATGGAAAGTGCTGAGCTAGACAATGTTGATATACCATGCTTTCAACACAGGTATAGATAGGATGACGGGAAGTTAGAGAAGAATCACTTTATAGTTAATAATAATAATAATAATAATCCCATAATCATTATATTACAGATCCTCATTTTTTAAGAAATCCAAAAGCGTGGTGTGATAGCATTACTAGAGTCATTTACTGAAGGAAATGCATTTCCACAAAGTAGGGAACTGAACCCAGGGCTCCTAATTCCAAATTAAGGGCTCTATCCATAATACTAACAAATGCAAAAATACTGACGCTACACATTGTTGATTGATTCTTCTATACTTTTATTCAAGAAATATGCATACTCCTGAATTAATACATATAAACTTAAAGTAAGTACTATAAACATTCTTTTAAAATATTTTATTATTCCAGGGATTGGATTTATATAGAAAAGTAACTTAAACTTGGGGGAGGGGCGCCTGGGTGGCTCAGTCAGTTAAGCGTCTGACTTCGGCTCAGGTCATGATCTCATGGTTCGTGAGCGCGAGCCCCACGTCAGGCTCTGTGCTGATGGCTCAGAGCCTGGAGACTGCTTTGATTCTGTGTCTCCCTCTCTTTCTATCCCTCCCCGACTAGTGCTCTGTCTCTCTCTGTCTCTCAAAAATAATAAATAAATGTAAAAAAAAAAACAAAAACAAAACTTGGGGGAAATTATCAAACATGTTCTTTTAACACCCCAGCATCCATAGTACTGGAAACTCTGTTGAAGGTGTTCTTTTTGGGGCTAGGGAAGAAAGGTGATCAGAATAGAAAGTTTATTTCTGTTGGTGTGAACAAAACACCTTCCCATGCCCCTTTGTTTTTCTAAAATTTTCAGTCCTTACAGAATAAGAAGACAACCAGCTCTAGAAACCCAAAGAGACAGAGGTTGCTACAGAAAGTTCCTTTTAAAAGCAGCAAACCTCAGGAAATTTTAAAGACATTTTAAGTCTAGCATGTTGCCTGGTTTTGACAGCAGGAAAGCAATAGAGTTTGGCACAGAGTTGGGCCTCAGTAAATGTTTATTGAATGAATCAATGAAACAATGACTCAATAAATCAAGAATGTTACAGAACCACAGGATTTTAGAATTGAAAGAAACACTGGAGAGCACTTAGTCCAGCTCTGTGAATTTTTCAGGAAGGAAAAAGAGGTGCATGGAGGCTAAGGGAAGAGGCCAGGGGCAGGCGGCTGCAAAGTGGCCAAGTAGAAGCCAGTGTACAGGTCTCCTGATCCTTAGCCTAGTGTGTTTCCCTGAGAAAATGAAAACCAAAAAAGACAAAAAAGCACAAACATCACATGCGATCAGGACAAACCATCAATAGAGACATATTTTTCTTCTTTTATGCTATTTGTAATTTTTGCATCTCTTTCTTATTCCATGAACCTTAACTAACCAAAATTTTCGTGCCATTAGGATTTGGGGCATAATGATATTCTGGCTCATAAAAGAATTGATTTAAAAAAAGCTGTATTTTTATAAGAGACTGTTAAAAACTGAGAACAAACTGAGGGTTGATGGGGGTGGGAGGGAGGGGAGGGTGGGGGATGGGTATTGAGGAGGGCACCTTTTGGGATGAGCACTGGGTGTTGTATGGAAACCAATTTGACAATAAATTTCATATATTGGAAAAATAAATAAATAAATAAATAATAAATAAATAAATAAATAAATAAATTTAAAAAAAGCTGTATTTTTAAAACTACGTTAAAATGTAGTAGTTACTTTAATAATAGTGTTAATAATAGCTAGCAATTGATTGCCCACCACAAGCCAGGAACGACTGTGTATCCAGTGGAAAGTTCAAGAGAAATCTTCCTCATAGAATTGTTGACTAAAGCACCCTGAGACAAAATACCTCCAGTATAAAGTGAAGCTCTAAAAACTGCCCAGTTGTCTCCCTCAGCACCTACCATAAGACAACCTTCCCTGTCCACGTAAGCATTAAGGGATGGGGCAGATAAGGGGAAAAAAGAATCACTAGGTCAGAGGTACTCTGAAAATGTACTGTTCCAGGAGTAGTGTGCTTCCTTTGCCCAAGCTACCTGATAAAAGAGAGTACTATGGAATCATGTATAGAACTGGATTATGCAAAAAAAAAAAAAAAAAAAAAAAAAGGAAGATTGGTATTATACATTACTGATGCTTGGCAACATATGTATCAAATTTGCTGACCTGCCCTGTGCCTTTCTGAAGAGGGGAGAAGGAAACTGGCAAGGTAGAGTCAACAAAATGAATATAGCTTACACTCTCAACATTTGGTGCAGCCAGGATGCCTAAGAATCTATGGGTCAAACAGACACTCCACTTACGCTGGGGCTTGAGTCATCTGGCCAGTATGATTATAGTAGCCAGATGCTATGGGGTATCGTGTGAAAACTGGAGCAGGAGAATGAAGCCAATTGGGCCAGATGAATCCCACCCCTCACTGTCTTTTTATCCTTTCCTACCTCCCTCTCCCCGCTCTTGTTCATGATCTCTCACTAGCACTCTCTTGCTCTCTCTCTCTCAACCCCCCATCCCCTCCCTCTTCTCTCTGTCTCTGTCTCTGTCTCTCTTAATATCTAGAAAATCCAAGAAAGGCCAGATCTTAAAGCAGATGGTAAGAAGATGCCTAGCAGCATACCGCATCCCTCCACCCTCCCCCTCAACTCAAGATTGAGGTGAGAAATGAAATTCACATCAAGTCTTAGGTTAAACTTATAAATTAGCCTGACTTTTGATAAGCAAAAGTGACCAGAAGTTCAGTGATTCTGCCCAAGATAACAAGAGGTGGTGAAAAAAAGTGATTTTTTTTGCATAAATACATGAATAAATACTCTTTCATTTTTATATATCATGGATATATGCCATGGGTTTTAACTTTTTAATAAATCCATTACACATATATTATTTAACATTGGAAGTAACATTTATTACTTCCATTTACTGATGAGAAAACAGATTTTAAGGTGATCAGTTATTTGTCCAACTCCTACTCACAATGTGAGAGTGGAATTCAAGCCCAGGTGAGTATGACTCCATAGCCTGTGTCCCTGTGGTCCAAAACTTCTCATTGCTGCCATATATACCCATAGTCCAATCTCCATACAGAAGCCAGAGGTATCTTTTTAGAATATAATTCAAATCCTATCACTCCCCAGCCTGTGATACTCCAGTGGCTTTGCATTGTACACAGAATAAAATCTGAAAGTTTGGCCAAGATCAAGAAGGCCTTATATGACCTAGCTGCAGATCTCGTCTCAATCCACATTGCCCTGTTTCACCATGCTCAATGCTCATGGAATTTTTCTCCATTCCTGAAATAAACCAAGTTTTTTTTTCTTTGTTCTTGTTTGGTTGGTTTTTGTTTTGTTTTGTTTTGTTTTGTTTTGTTTTGTTTTTGCCACTTCAATAAGTTGCACTTTTGAGTTCTTTGTGCTTGGGATACTCTTTGACAAGATGTTCCTGAGTGGCTCCTCAGCATTGAAGTCTTCCATTTCAGCGTCATCAGCTGAGAGAGCCCCCTGGCCACCGACATCAGTCACCCTGCCCTGGTCATTCCTGCTCTCTCTCTGGTCTCTTTTGTGTGTTCAGTGTCACAAGAGACTATTTCCTTATTTAGGGTTATCTCTCCCTCACTAGTTGGATGAGAGTGGAGATGCTGAGGGCCTTGTTAACTGCTATATTTCTAATACCTAGAGTAGTGCCTCCAAATTGTGGGCGTGGTATATGTAATTATAAAATGAATGATATAAATAGTATTCTCCCTCTTGACTCCATTTTCAGTTCCAGACACTTTACATGTTGACTTTTGATTCACTGTTATGGTCGTAAGATCAAAGACGTGCTATGGGATACCTTCATCCCTTCTCTTCCCCTACTGGAAAGAATGCTACCCTGCAATCTGAATGGTCCTAGTTTGTACTGATCTTAGTACAGACTTAGTATGCTTCCCAACTACTTTGGATTGATTTCATAGCAAGTTAGCAGTGTATCATAAAATACACACGTATACACACACATACACACTAAAATAAATCAAAAACCTTAGCCAACCCTCCTAAGAAGCAGAGTAACATAAGTACATCCCTTCTCATCACAGCCCAATTCCTCATTACACTTGTCACATGCTCATTTACTCCCATCTCTACTGAAAATACTGGGGATGCCAACCTAAGACAAAGTTAGTTCTTTCTTTTAAGGAATTATCATTCTTGTTTTAAATACAGTAGGCCATATTTAGTAGTATTAATTTCTTCCATTGGTAGATATTTTTTACTTTAACAAGTTCTAAGTTCACTCAACTATAAGTAGAAGTGTGACAGCCTGGGCCTGTTCATTTTCATTGAGCCAGGTCACATCTAGAATGAATGATAGTTTGGCATGCCTGGGTGGCTCAGTCGGTTGAATGTCCAACTTCGGCTCAGATCATGGTCTCGCAGTCAGCAAGTTCGAGCCCCGCGTTAGGCTCTGTGCTGGCAACTCAGAACCTGGAACCCGCTTCATATTCTGTGTCTCCCTCTCTCTGTGCCCCTCCCCCACTCACCCTCTGTGTCTCTGTCTCTCTCTCTCTCTCTCTCTCAAAAATAAACAAACATTTAAAAATCACAGAATTAATGATAGTTTATTTTCAGTTTCAGCAGTGGATAAACCAAGTTATTTCTAGAGAGACATAACTGCAGTTGCATGAACCTCGTGAAATACGTTCACTAACAAAGATGACTTGTTAGACTGTTCCAGGAGATAGACACCCCTTAGATTTACTCATAAGAGTAGCTCTAAGTTACCAAACCTACAGAGAATCCTATTGTAATGTTGCCTAACGGTGACACATGTTGACAGTAAGAATTCAGAGATTACCTCCAATGATTTAATGGCTAGACTCTGCTGAGATGCATATTAAATAGATATTTGACACACACACTGATCAGATCTCTCTGATTTTTTTCCCTTCCAATGAAAAGATGCAAAGTAGCTATTCTGGATGTTCATTCTTTAAAGAGAAGTGCCATGATATCAAAATATTTTGTCTTTAATACTTAACTCAGTCATGACAGACATACACACAAAAACCTCTTACAATTCTTAGAAGATATTCTAAATCACATTAATCTAGAATCTGTTCAAACAGTAAGACTCTTAGACTTTAATGTTCACTGGATCACCTAGGGCATCTAAGTAAAATATAGATTTTGCATCAGTAGACTGCAGAGAGGTCCTGAGATTAATACCTCTTACAAGCTCCAAGTGATGATGCTGTTCGTTACATCACACTTTGGATAGCAGGTGTTGAGATCATATTATTTAAACATTTTCTCTTTAAACAACACTTTGCTCTTCTCTATGAAGTTCTCCTCCACTCTGTCTTGCCTTCCAAGATGCCATAATTTGTGTCAATAAAAAAATCATATTTTATGACGTGGAACAGTTTGTCACATGACCAAAATATGTGGCTATCTCAAAAGACAGATTTTTAGAATTAGAGGCAGCCCCGCTCTGATTCTAGAGAGAAAGCTGCATGTTATAAATTGGCCATTATTTTGAGGTTGGTTATATAGACAAGTTGTTCCCTATATGTTACCCAAGTTGGTAATAAAGTGATTTCATATTTGAAATTATTTACTTCATGTCCATTTTATAAATGAGGATTTTCTATAAATGTAGAATGTTGGTATATCTGCTATGCATATAATTGTATTCCTATAATGTTATTATATATTATATAATCTACTTCTATATTAGGTAATTGTTCATTGGAACCTAAAGAAATCATAAGTTCATGTAGAGATTCTTTGTAAAGTCTATAATCGCCACAGTATGTTTTTATTTTGGTTATGTTACTGAGTTCGTCCAGGTTAAAATATGCTAGAGTCTAGTTTTCATAGATTCAGTTGTTGTGAGTTGAGCCTGAGGACAGGCCCAGAAATTGCAATATTGTCCACCTGGTGAATGAGAGAGTATTTGTATATTACTGACCCTGTGTATCATATGATCCATGCAGAAGTGACTGGTCATCTGCCCAGACAGGCATAGAGTGGCTTTTGGTTCCCAGCACCTGCAGTTATTTAAGCAAATGCAAATCAGTTGCACAATAGGATTGGAAAATTGTTGTACTAGAGTTTTGGACTGTGTCCTATTTTCTTTTGGAACAGTATGTTCAAGTTTAAGCTGTATTTGATTTTTGATCATGAATTAGAGACTTATTTCATGGAAATATCTGGGAAATAAGGAAGAGTCTGAGATTGGACTCAAGAAGTCAAGGGTTATATTCTGATCCTACATCAATTAGTTATGTGATCATAATTTTATCTGTTGGGTCCTTACTCTCTTCATCTAATAAAGAAAGGCCTTGTGCTCAATAATATCTAAGTCTTCTCTAGCTTTCATATTTAATGACCTCAATATCATTATTAAGACTGTGCCTCTTTTGGGGGAGTTAACTGATAGGTGTTTGGCAACCTATTTCCAGATTGGTTGCTTTGAGGTATACCTAAAGTGAAATAAAATCTTGAGTGATGAATATTTTATAATCCTTGATTTCTTGCTGCAAATAGTGGAAGTTAGCCTCAGAATTTACATAGATTGAATCATATTTGAGAATTTTGGAATGATTTACAATATTGAATCAGACAGGCAATCTAAGGAAAGAGTGAACTCCATTTAAAGTGATACTATTTTTCCCTATGGTGATCAACTGATTGTTTTAATTTTTAAATTACATAGGATTGTTGCAAATAAAATGATGCTGTTTTTTGTTACACTTCTTAGGGACAGGACTTAACCTCATGTGATTTTCAATAGTCAGACTGCCCTTTTTCTACTTGCTTTATCTTTACAGTCAGACAGCCAGGCTTACTTAATTTGATATGTAAACTTCTAGTGTGTACCTTTGTTAAGTCAAGGATGTTTTTGGCGGGACATTCTTGTGTGTTTGACTTGTAGAGTAGTAAAACAAATGAAGCAAGTCTCTCATTCAAATGCCTGTTTTTGTTCATTTGTTTTTTTCACATGTTGACTTTAGTTTCTAGTTTTGTGTTGAACACAGTCTCAGAATCATGTGAATACAGTAAAACCTTAAAAAAACCTGTGTAATTGGGACTGTGCATATGAAGAGCAAAATTCAAGAACAATAATGTAGGCCATGTTCTTGGCATAGGTAAAACGCCTGATATTCCTAATGTAAGTGGGGGCAGTGTGACTCCTCTCTGCCCATTGGCATCCTTGTACTCAGGAGGTAAGGTCATTCCCTTGCAGGTCCTTCACTTAATAAAGAAGCTCATCGAACTTGAACTATGTGGAAACACAGGGCCAAATTCATGACATTTTTCCCCCATGCATAGGCTGTATGAATGGGCTTTATCCTGAGAATCAATTTTTCTGTTAACTTGGAAGTCATCTCACCTCTCTATGTCTAACATTGCTCTCTATAAAGTAGAAATCCTTGGTGTTGAAAACATTCCATTTGTTCAGTCTACCCTCCAAAGATTAAAACCTTATCCTATCCAGTTAAGTGGTTCCGTTATGTTTAGGTCCTTTCTGTGATGAGAAATTTGTTTACTATCAAATGAAATGTTCTACCTTCATCTGAGGGAAATCCTTTCTGATATTTGAAGATGCTGTCATATATCCCCCTTTTTTTTTCTTTAAAGAACTTTCACTATTTCCCTATGTAGGGGCTCCTGGGTGGTTCAGTTTGTTAAGCATCCGATCCTTGGTTTTAGCTTGGGTCATGACCTCACAGTTGGTGAGTTAGAGCCCCATGTGAGGCTCTGTGCTGAGTGTGGAGTCTGCTTGGGATTCTGTCTCTCTCCCCCTCCCTCTCTGCCCCTTACCTGCTTGCACACACGCTCTCTCTCTCAAAATTAAATAAACATTTTTAAAAAGCTATTTCCTTATATAATCTGGAAGCCTTTTATCATTTCAGCATATATTGAAACACATTCTAGTTTGACTAAATAGGAGTATCATACATGTGGGTGGACCAGCACTGAAGTACAAGACCATCTCATCACTCTTCTAAGCACCAGCATGAATATAATCCATGCTTATATGAATTTCTTTGAGTGTCTCCATCACACTGTTGATTCATGCTCTAAGTCCTCCAAAGATTTGGCTTTAGTTGTTTTAACCCGTTGTTCAGTTGGTGATTTTGAACCAGAAACTCAGGTTTATTTCCATAAAATTTAGCTTTGTCAGAGTCAGATCATCTAGTCAGCATGATAAGAATTTATAGAATTCCAAATTTTCCATTGAATTTTCCCTTAGAAAATTGAGAAAAAAACTGTATTTTTACCTAATTTATTGGAGGGATGAAACTGAATAGCACTAAAATCCAAAGGTATCCTATGTGATCTCTTCTTACGATTATATAGCAACATGAAACAAATTAATATATAATTTTAGTAAATGCTCCAATTATTTAACTTTAACTTTAACTTTACTTTTTCAGTTGTCTCTCTATTCTCATAGCATCTCTGTGATTATGAAAGAAACTTCTTTCACCTTAACATGGATCCCAATCAGCATCTTTAGAGTATGGTCCTTTAAACAATTATGATTATATCCATGCCGCCTATATATTATTTCTAAATGTTGTGAGGTTGCTCTGAAGAGCAAATGGTATTAAGGGATATTACTATGCATTGAGAAGATTTTAAATACTACATAATTGATTTTACTATTATTGCTATTATTTTAGTTTTCACTAATAAAAGTAGCATTAATAAGAATACTGGCTTGCTTGTATCACACTGTTAATCAGAACAAATAATACTATATTAGATGGATTTTTTCTCAATTATTCAGATTATTTAAATTGGATTATTTAATTATTTTATTGAAATATAGCATGAATCCGGGGAACTGCACATATCATAAGGGTACAGCTAAATGATTTCTGCAATCTGAGCACATCCATAACCAGAATCCAGATCAAGAACATAACATTACTAAATGGACTAAATGCTCTGATCAAAAGACATAGGCTGACAAAGTGTATAAAAACAACACCCATTTTATATGCTCCCACAAGAGACCCACTTTAGACCTAAAGACACCTGCAGGTTAAAAGTGAGAGGATGAATCCTCTATCATGCAAATGGTGTCAGAAGAAAGCCAGAGTAGGAATACTTATATCAGACAAAATAGTCTTTAAAACAAAGACTGTGAAAGACAAAGATGGATACTATACAGTCATAAAAGAGACAATCCAACAAGTGGATGTAACAATTTTAAATATATACTCACCCAACATAGGATCACCCAAGTACATAAAACAGTTAATAACAAGCACAAAGGAACTAGTCAACAATAATACAATAATGGTAGGGGACTTTAACACCCCACTTACATCAATGGACAGATCATATAAACAGAATATGAATAAGGAAACAGTGGTTCTGAATGGAACACTGGAACAGATGGATTTAACAGATATATTTAGAACACCATCTTAAAACACCAGCATACACATTCTTTTCAAGTGCACAGGACATTTTTCAGAATAAATTACATAGTAGCCCACAAAACAAGGCTCAACAAATTCAAGAAAATCAGCATCATGCTATGCATCTTTCCTGACCATGCCACTATAAAACTCAAAGTCAACCACAAAGAAAATATCTGGAAAGACCACAAATACATGGAAGTTAATTAATATGCTCTAAACAATGAATGGGTCAACCATGAAATCAAAGAAGAAGTAGAAAGTACATGAAAATAAATGAAAATGAAAACACATGGTTCAAAAACTATGAGAACCACAAAAGCAGTTCTAAGAGGACAATTTATAGCAATGCAGACCTACCTCAAGAAGTAAAATAAATCTCATATCAGCAACCTAATCTCACACCTAAAGGAACTAGAAAAAGGCAAACAAACCTAAAACCAGTAGAAGGAAGTTAATAATAAAGTTCAGGGCAGAAGTGAATGTTATAGAAATTAAAAAAACAAAACAAAACAAAACCAACAAAAAATGGTAGAACAGATTGATGAAGCCTGGAGTTGGTTCTTTGAAAAATAAATTAATAAAATTGATAAACCTCCAGAAAGACTTATCAAGAAAAAATGAGAAAGAACTCAAAAAATAAAATCATAAGTGAGAGAGAAGACATAACAACCAACACTACAGGAAAACAAAGGATTGAAAGAGAATATTATAAACTTACATGACAACAAGTTAGAAAACCTAGAAGAAATGGATAAATTCCTAGAAACATACAAACTACTGAAACTGAAAAAGGAAGACGTGGATAATATGAATAAACCAATAGCCAGCAAAGAAATTAAATCAGTAATCAAAAACTCCCAATATACAAAAGTCTAGGACCAGATGGCTTCACAGGTGAGCTTTACCAAACATTTAAAAAAGTGTTAATACCTATTCTTCTCAAACTATTGAAAAAAATTTTAAAAGGGAGGAAAACTTCCCAGTTGGACAGCATTACCCTGATACCAAAACTAGATTAAAAACACCACTAAATAAGGAGAACTACAGACCCATATCCCTGGTGAACATAGATAGAAAATTTTCAATAAGGTACTAGCAAACCTAATTCAACAATACATTTAAAAAAATCATTTACCATGATCAAGTGGGATATATTCCAGGGTTGTAAGAGTGGCTCAATATTTGCAAATCAATCAACATGATACATCATATCAATAAGAGGAAGGATAAGAACCATATGATGAGTAGGTGCAGAAAAAACACTTGACGAAGTTCAACATCCATTTGTGACAAAAATTCTCAACAAAATAGGGTTAGAGGGAACATATCTTAATATAATAAAAGCCTTCTATGAAAATCCCACAGCTAACTGGACAGCTATATATATAAAAAAATGGGACCACTTTCATACACCATACCCAAAAATAAATTCAAAATGGATTAAAGACCAAAATGTAAGACCTGAAACCATAAAAATCCTAGAAGAAAACACATGCAGTAACTTCTTTGACATTGGCCATAGCAACATTTTTCTAGGTATGTCTCCTAAGGCAAGGGAAACAAAAGTGAAAAGAAATTACTGGGTCTACATCAAAGTAAAAAGCTTCTACCCATTGAAAGAAACAATCAACAAAACTAAAAGGCAACCTATGTAATGGGAGAGGATATTTGCAAATGACATTTCTTATAAAGGACTAGTATCTAAAACATATAAAGAACTTATAAAACTCAGCACTCAAAAACTAAATAATCCAATTAAAAAAATGGGCAGAAGACATGAACAGACATTTCTCCAAAGGCATCCATGTGGCCAACAGACACATGAAAAGACGCTCACTATCACTCATCATCAAGGAAATGCCAGTCAAAACTCCAATGGGATATCACTTCACACCTGTCAGAATGGTTAAAACCAACAACACAAGAAACAACAGATTTGGGGGACGATGTGGAAAAAAAGGAACACTCTTTCACTGCTGTGGGAATGAAAAGTGTTGCAGCAACTCTGGTATGGAGTTTCCTCAAAGAGTTAAAAATAGAACTACCTTACAATCCAGCAATTGCACTACTGGTTATTTACCCAAGGAATTAAGAAGAATTCTAATTCAAAGGGATACATGCTCCCCTGTGTTTATAGCAGCATTATTTACAGTAGTCAAGGTTTGGAAGTAGCCCAAATTTCCATCAATTGATGAATGGGTAAGGAAGTGATTATATATATATGATAATATATATATATATATATATATATATATATATATATATATATAAAATACACACACACAAATGTATATATATTCAGCCATAAAAAGAATGAAATCTTGCCTTTGTCAAAGACACGGATGGAGCTAGAGAGTATAATGCTAAGTGAAATTAGTTAGAGGAAGACAAATATCATATGATTTCACTTACATGTGGAATCTAAGAAACAAAACTAACAAGCAAAGGGGAAAAAATAAGAGAGAAAGACAAAGCAAAAAACAGACAATCGTAGAGAACAATCTGATAGTTACAAGAGGGGAGGCTGTGGGGTGGGGGTGGGGGTTAAATAGGTGATGGGGATTAAGGAGTGCACTTGTTATGTTGGGAACAGATTGTTGTATGGGACTGTGGAATCGTTACATTGTACACCTGAAACAATATAATAGTCTATGTTAACTAACTAGAATTAAAAAAAAAAAAAGAACACAACATTACTAGAACCCCATAGTCCTCAGTAGTTCTCATTTCATCTAGCCATTATCTTGATTTACAACACTAGAGATTAGTTTTGCTTGTTTTTAAAAATTTTTACATAAATGAAATCATAAGTAAGTACTCTCTTAAGTCTGGCATTTTTCTTTTTTTACTTAACCTTATTATTGTAATATTTAGCCATATTTTTGTTTGTAATTGAAGATTATGTATTTTCATTACTGTTCCTTTGTGTAACTATAATTCAATTTCCATTCCATTGATTGACATTTTGTAAATGTTCAGTTTGAGGTTATAATGCAGAGTGCTGGGGCAAACATACCAGTATGGTATTCTGATGATGTGAATTTTTGCTGGATATATACTCACAAGTGGAATTACTGGGTGGTAGAGTAGGCAGATATCCATACTTAAAAGATATTGCCAAACGATTTTAAAACGTAGTTCCCACCAGTAATATATAAGAGTTCTGTTCGCTCCACGTTCTCACTAACACTCTGTATATTTTATCTTTTTCATTTTATTCATTGTAGGGGAATATATTGATACATTATTGTGGTTTTCAGTCAATGCCTCTGAAGACAAAGTTGAACATCTTTTCATATGAATATCCTATTCTCATGGAGTGTCTGTTCATATATTTTGTCTATTTTTTTCTGTTGGTTTGTCAATTTGTTTATTGATTTATATGTTTCCTGGAAATAATTATTTGTTGCTATATGTATTACTGTAAATCTAATCTCTCTCTCCCTTTCTTCCTTCCTTCCTTCCTTCCTTCCTTCCTTCCTTCCTACCTACCTCCTTGTATACCTATCTACCTTAGATTACTTCCTATGTTTTCTTGTAAGAGTTTTATGGACTCAGATCTTACATTTAGGTCTTTAAATCCATTTTGAGTTTATTTTTGTGTATGGTATAAGAAAGTAGTCTGGTTTGATTCTTTTGCAAGAAGCTGTCCAGTTTTTCCAGCATTATTTGTTGAAGAGACTTTTTCCCCATTGTATATTCTTGTTTCCTTTGTCATAGATTAATTGACTATATAAGCATAGGTTTATTTCCGGGTTCGTTATCCTGTTCTAATGATCTGTATGTCTACTTTTGTGCTAGTGCCATAGTGTTTTGATTATTACAGCTTAGTAGTATATCTTTGAAATCTGAGATTGTGTTTCCTCCAGCTTTGCTCTTCTTTCTCAAGGTTGCTTTGACTATTTGCGGTCTTTTATGGGTCCATATAAATTTTAATATTACTTGTTTTAGTTCTGTGAAAAATGTTGTTGGTATTTGATTTCTTTTTTATATTTACCCATTAGCACATATTGGAAATGCACAAGTTATTTGGGACTTGTATTTTAAAATGGAAATAGACCCATTCTTTGCATGCTCAATAGGAAAATATAAATAATTATTTACTATATTGCTTCTTATTTGCTTATGCCAGTACAAAACTTAATGACAAAGACTATCTAGTAGCAGACAGAGTTGGAGGAAATACTCCTCTTGTGTTGTAGAAAAATAGAATGATTTATGTGTTTTTATATTTATAAAGAATATATACATATTCTTTCATGAAAAACAGTATAGCAAAAATATTTTTCCTGCTTAGATTCAAGTCTCATTTATGGCTTTTTGAGGTAATGATACATTCTACAGTGAGTTTTTCCAATACTTATATGGTTGCCTTTAATGCAAATTTGAATTATCTAAATTTGAAATTAAACAATACAAAAAATTATGTTTTCATTTTTAGGTAATAGAAACATCCTGGTGTTAAATGTCATCAACACTCATATAACTTCAAAGCTTGCCATTTACTGAATTGCAGACTCTGTTTACTACTTTTCCCCCTTGGGTCTGTCACATTATCTGGCAAATGAATCCTTTGTTAAGATGCATTTTGAATTATGCCAATTTGAAATGACATTAGGTCACTTGGATAAAATGCTAGTCTTTTAACTAAACCAAAACTCTTTACACCCAGAAACTTTGTTATTTTGTTGTTTGGTTATTTAGTTATTTAAGGGTAGTCAGAGGCTGAGTTCTAGTCCTGCTTTTGTTCCTGGTACATTTTCTGAACTTGATAGTCATTTAAACTGTATGGGTCTCACTTTTTTTTTCTCTGAGTTTTTATTTAAATTCCAGCTAGTTAACATACAGTGTAATATTAGATTCAGGTATACAATTTAGTGATTCATCACTTACATATAACACCCAGTGCTCATCACAAATGCCCTTCTTAATGCCCATCACCCATTTAGCCCATGTCCCACCGAGTTCCCTTCCAATAACCCTCAGTTTGTTCTCTATAGTTAAGAGTCTTTTTCTTGGCTCACTTTCTTAATAATGTACATCAAAAGGTTGGGCCAGAGGAGGGTCTTTAAAACTCCCTGTGGCTCAGAGACTTATTCTGAGTGTTCAGGGGGGATGAAAATTCTGCAAATATCATCTTCAGATAAGTTAATCTCACTATATATAATGTATGTATATGTATGTGAACCATAATTCATGTGACTACTATTATAAAACTATCATAACAATGAGCAGAAAAAATTAATTGAAAGCAAGTGGGGTATATTATTCCTATTGAGTACAGTAACCATTTTCTGAGGACTGAGACCTGTACACTGTGAGAAATTCCCATGGGATTATGTAATGCCAAGTAGTACTTACTGAATTCAGTCAGTTTTCGTCTTATCTGCCTTCTCAGCAGCAGTAAGAATTACGTTATATCCATGGCTTTTCCAAACCTGGAATTTTTCTCTTTTATTTTCATTTTTTTGTCAATCTCAAGGTTATGACATGGTATTTTAATATAATTTGGCATTTGCCTTTCCCAGAAGACTTACAGGATTGAGCATCTTTTCATTCATTCTGTGAAATTACTGTGCTTTTCTTTTGCCCATTTTCCCATTGTTTGTCTTGTTTCTTATTGATTTATCAGAGTGCTTTGCATACCCTGGATTGTAGTCCTTTTTAAAATAATATGGCATGAAAATATTTTGTCACAATTTTTATTTATATTATTTCTGTCTTTATGATATTATTGATGAACAGGTGTTCCTAATTTTAATGTGGTTGAATGTATTGATATTTTATTAGTGCTTTTTGTGCCTATTTAATAGGTCATTCCATAATTGAGTATCTTACTTTCTTATTTTACAAAAATTTTACAGATTTGCCTCAGTAACTTATATCCTTAATGCATAGAGAATTGATTCTTGTAAATGATGTAGAGATCCAATTTCACTTTATTCATATAGATAACCAGCACCATTTATTAACTAATCTATACTTTGCTTATTTAATGGCAATGCCTTACTTGATATAGACCATTTTCATATATGCTTAAGACTATTTTTAGTTTCAGTATTTTTATTCCTCCTTTTTTTATTTAAAAAAAATTTTAATGTTTTTATTTATTTTTGAGACAGAGAGAGACACAGCATGAGCAGAGGAGGGGCAGAGAGAGAGGGAGACACAGAATCAGAAGCAGGTTCCAGGCTCTGAGCTGTCAGCACAGAGCCCGACGCGGGGCCCGAACTCACGGACTGTGAGATCAGGACCTGAGCCAAAGTCAGACGCCCAACTGACTGAGCCACCCAGGCGCGCCTTAATTCCTCCTTTTTTATTTATCCTAATGTACTATCTTTATTACCATAATTTTGTAATAAATGTCCACCTTTACATAAGAAAGTTCCTTCATCTTTCTCTGGCATAGCTTGGCTATTTTGGGCTCTTTGTTTTTCCCATAGAACTTGTAGAATCATCTATTCACATTCATTTAAAAATTTCATATTTTTAATGGAATTTCATCAAATCTATAGATCTGTTTTTAGATGTTTAAAAGACTTACTGTCCCAGTACACAGAACCCTGAAATACCTTATTAAATCCAAAATTTCTCTGAAGATTATTTTGGTCTTTCAATTCATACAATAATATTTGCTAATATGAGTTTTTCGCTTATAGTCTTCATAATGCTTATATATTTTTCCTATCTTCCTACATTATTTAGGACTTCAAGTACAGTATGTTGATAGTAGGCATCCTTATTCTGACCTTAAAGATAATATTCTAGATTTCCCAATGAAGTTGACATGTGCTATTTGTTTTAGATTGTTTATCACATTTATTACATTAGACAGACAAGAAGGAAGGCATCTGCCATTCCTCATGCCTACCAACTTTGCTAGATGTCTATACATGCATTATCTCATTTTATCCTGCAAGACTGGCATAACTGACCATTTTCAGAATCTGAGACTTGGAAAGATGCATAACTGCCCTTCCAGTGCAGTTAGCAAGTAGCCAAGCCAGGATCTAATTTCATATTTTGACCTACTCCCCCCCCCCCCCGCTTCAGTATATCGGAAATATTTAGTTGTGCTAACTCCCAGTATCAAGCTACTTGCCATAGTGAACTGACCAGGGATGTAGACACCCGGACTGTAAACTTTCAGAGATAGGAATCCTGTCAGCTTTGGCCACTCCATTATCCCCAAGGACTAGGACTGGGCTTAACACTTGGGAGGTGCTCAGCCAATATTTTGAGTGTATGAATGGGAGGGGACCTCTAGCATGGCTTGCATTGTCCTTGCTATGGTTCTGCCTCAGAATGTGATGGGTTTGACTTGACCACTAGTTGTCACTAATAACTTACTAGTAGGCAGTGACTATTCTTCAAGGGCTCACACTCCCTTGTGAAAATCCCTAGGTGCTTACTTGTTAGGTGCTTACTTAGTGCCATGCCTTTCCGACCTGTAGCCACTTGTGGCACTGTCTGCATCCGAAGAGTCGGGTCATCAGGCTTTGGTGAGCTGAAACCTTGATTTGAGCTCTGATGCAAGGATGTGAGCTATTTCACTGTCAGATGAATTAGCTCTGAGGTAAAAACCTATTGCCAAGGGTAAGCCCCTTTTTGATATGAACCCTCCAGTAGACAGGGTAGAGACGCTATATTACCAACATAACATTAGATTTGCCAGTACCACTTATAATTCTGTGTTTATAGTTTATCAGAAGCTGATTCCAGACCATATTGTGTCATTTTTCTTGGCGCAATACCATCACTGCCTAGGAAGTCGAGGAAGCTTTGGCTTACACTCTTCCTTTGGGCAAACTTACTCAACCAGTGAAAGAAGACTGATTTTTCCAAATACCCACTTTTTGGGTTGATCTGTCTGACATCTTGCGGGATCCACATTGTTACTTGTAAAAATGGTAGAGACAGATATAAAGAAAATGTTAAGACTTCATTTACATGCTATTCCCATGTTGATGTGCTGGAAATTTTACCAGTGTCATAAAAGCCAGCCCTACCATCTGCTTGGTGAGATCAGGGAATGAATCAACAATCCAGCAGACTCCATTAAACTCCATCCAGGGAGGAAAAAAAAAAAAAAAAAAAGAATGCACATGCTCTGGAGGAGATGTATTTACTCCCAGACCAAATTCTATTTTTTTCTTTGCTCTCCCCTTACCAGATAATTTGTCATGGTTCCTCAGGGATGAAAATATTTGGCTCTTCACTGAGAAGATCTTTGAATATAAATGTCTCACTGAAAATTAAGATAACGCCGCAGTTGGATGGCGAGAATGTTGCAAACACATTGGAACCCATTGTTGCCAGCAGAGTAGAACCATCCAATATGCATTTATGGTACCTGATTCATGCCCTGAAGATATCACAGAGCTACTTTCTCTGATCAGAGCTCTTGCAGTGATACTTAAAAATTAATTGAATTTTCAAGAATGTCAGCTTTAGCTATTCCAGTTGATGGCCCAATAGCTTAAGAGGCTTATTAAAAATATACTGCCACCTACAGTACCATTTGACTCTGTTTGACAGGGCTCTTGTCATGAATGTTAATTAGATAGAGTTAATTTGGGGGCTGATTGATTTTGTTTGTGTTAAGGTCTGCTGATTTACATAGTATATTTCTTTACTTATGCATGTGTATATTTGTTTTCCTCTAGGAAAAGAAGAATATATTGCCACTTTCAAGGGATCTGAATACTTCTGCTACGACTTGTCTCAAAACCCCATCCAAAGCAGCAGCGATGAAATAACTCTGTCCTTTAAAACTCTTCAGAGGAATGGACTGATGCTTCACACTGGGAAATCGGCTGATTATGTCAATCTTGCCCTGAAAAATGGAGCTGTTTCTCTGGTCATTAATTTGGGATCAGGGGCCTTTGAAGCACTAGTGGAGCCCGTGAATGGAAAGTTTAATGATAATGCCTGGCATGATGTGAAAGTCACCAGGAATCTGCGTCAGGTAACAGCGCAGTGGATAAGAGAGTTACTGGCTTTGTTTCTCACTATACAGCTGTGTGTGTGGTACTTGAAAATCCTAACAACATGATGCAGGGCTCCTCAGAGTCGCTTACAAATTAGCTTTTTCTTCTTCTGAGATGAATCTTCCTGCCATACTTGAGCAGGGGCATATCTAGAAAGTTCTGGGGGCCCAAAGGCTATTTTAATACAGCGACATGTGACAATTGCCCAGATCGCTGCAAGGATATCCCTGCGACCTGCCCTTCCTGTGATGTGTGTGATTTTGTTGGTTTTTTTAATTTTTTTTGTTTGATTTTAAATTATAGTTTTCATGGTGATCATTTGGAAGCATGCACATTGGGGTCATTAAATCACAGTTCCTTTTTTGTAGTAAAAAAAAAAAATAGTGTGTTTGTGATTTGGGATTGTATCAATCCCTACTCCCTCCCCACCTCCACCTCTGACATGGGGACATGAAAAGCCCCTCAAGGGGAAAAATGACTTTGGGGGCCTATACATCTCCTGAAGATTCTGTTTATGAAGGTATTTTTTTTTAATTTTTTTAGCACAGATACTTTAAATCCCAAATGGCTCCGGAGAGACCATTTCATCTTCTAGGTGCCCATTTCTGTTTGGTTGTATTTAAAAAAAAAAAAAAATTCTTTCAAGAGTCTATATACTAGTAAAATATCAATTCTTTAGTAAATCTGTGGGTCCACATATACTGTATGTTTTTAACTGAGGCATCTTATTACAGTATATCTATCTGTATACACAGATGAAAGGAAATAGATTGTCCTTTTATATTGAACATTATAAGTTTGGGTTATTATTTGAAATTTTATATTACAATGTGTCATTTTGTTAAGTGTTGACAGTGACTAATTTTTCTGCAGTACGTGCTGATCTCAAACTAATATCCTTAACATATTTGTTGTTTCTCTGAACAGTTGGAGAATGACCGGATTGTCTCTGGTTTTCCTTTACTAAAACAGCCCTCTCTTTCTGAGCTGTTAACCATCTAACATTTTCTTTCCCGCTTCTGAAAGGCTTAAACTATCCAAACTAGAGAGGCAAAAAAAAAAAAAAAAAAAAGGCATTTTAGGAGTGCAGACTTAGTTTAGCTAAGGCAGACAAGTAAAACTGAAGGATTCTTGAGACCCTCAAAGACCTTTCAGAGGCCTTCTTGGCATGGGAGGGGCCCTGCATGCTTCACACCTGCCCTGGGAGTTAGTCGCCCACCCTCAGTGCAGCTATAGACCAAAGATTTCCTATAAGTCTGTCTCTTTGGTTTTCCTTTTTTTTATTTTTTTCTCTCAGATTCTCACCAAGAGACCGGAGGCTCATTTGAGAGAAGCGCAGAAGGAAGGGTGGGGCTTGAGGAGCCCACTTTCTAGATTTGCCTTTGCTCAGGTTACAAACCAAACTGTGAATTGGTAGCTCAAAGGAAACTGGTTATACAGCTGGGGTGCATGTGTGGCAGGACAGATTAAAAACAAATCCATTCTACTCATTCTATGTGTCAGGATCTTTGCTTTGTTTCATTGCAGTAAACTGTGACCCTAAAGTCCATCAATATGACCGAAGGAAGTTTTGGAGTTGAGGAGGAGTCCTTGTATGCTGTAAAATTGAGTAGCAGGGCAATGCCAACCGATTCCTATGAATTTGCTGGGGCTGGGTGGGCCAGGGTGGGGGAGGGATCACTTATGGGCATAAGGCGGCAGTGGTCAGCTGATGAGCTTTAGGCCTTTGAATCCCTTTTAGACTTTTTAAATGACCTTCAGATGTACTCAGGGAGACAAAGGGAACGTTGCCATGTGTCTGTTTCTATCTAGTAGCAAGTTACGAACAATGCTGGCAGGAAAAATATTACCTCTGTGGGAGGCCTATTTGTTAGTCTGCTTTTTTCTTGTAAAATTTTTTTGCCCTTTTTCTATGTTACTAACATGCTTAATAACTAACATGTCATTCATGGAATGTTTCATTCTACTAACCGTTACCTGAATCAAAAAATGTACTAACATGGTAGAGACCATCATATTTTTTAAGTAACGATCGTTATTCTGTTCACAGTTTTTAATTTCCTTTCTCCCCCCTTCTCCACAAAGCACTCAGGCATTGGACACGCTATGGTAAACAAACTACATTGTTCGGTAGATATCATTCTAATTGTTTCTTATTTTGGGTTTGCCGTGTGTTTTCTTTCTTTCTTTTAACTGTAGACATCATTAACAAAAGAGGAACTGCGGTTGGTACTCTTCTGCTTACTTTGACCTCCTTCTTTTCATCTGTTGTTGACCTTCTTATTTTTTACCTGTTCCTGTCAACTTCTGTTTTCCAACTCACCTGTAGGGGCATCGTTAACGTTTCGAACGTTTTGCATCCAGCTGTGGTTAACACGGGATAAGACAAAATGGTGGCTGGCCCGAGTGACCGCAAGCTCAGCCAGTCTCTAACCATTCATGATGCATGGCATGCCCACCTGATTTGGGAATGTTGGAGATGCCACACCCACTCATCTTTACGTCATCACAAAGCAGTTGTTTTTTTTGTTTTTGTTTTTTTTTTCCTTTGGTTCTCCCTGTTTTCTTTCCTTTCCTTTCTGAACTGTACTGTCCCTCCTGCATGTGCACATCAGCGTGTGCTGCTTCCACTGGTTGTTTTGCCTTTCCTCCCCTTTGGCATGGATTTAGGCACTTGCATGCTGAACAACTGCTGCTCAATAGTGCAAATAGTGACGTTGCTGGAAATAGCTTGCGCCTTTTATGTTAACAAGGTGCACGTTGTGATTAGTGAATAACAGACGACTAAACTTTACTAATATGTACACCAGCAAAACTAACCTAGGAAGCATTTTACTAACACCATTTTTGTGTCTGCTAAATAACTTTTGAGTTGCAGTAGGGATGATGCTGACACTAGTCCAATAATCAGTTAACTCTCTAACTAGTTTAGATCTCTTAGGGCTAGTTGAATAGAATCCAAGAATAAACTTCAAACAGACATGAAAATGGGTTCCGCCATAGGTCTGAAAATAAAAACCAAACAAACAGAAAAAAAAAAAAAAAGCAAAAACAAAATGAAAAAAATAAAACAAAACAAAACACAAAACAGGCATATCCCAGGATTACAGTATCTAGGTCTGAGTATAGCGTGTCCTTTCCCTGTGCTTTGTTATCTAGGTGACAATATCAGTGGATGGGATTCTTACCACAACGGGCTACACGCAAGAAGATTATACCATGCTGGGGTCTGATGACTTTTTCTATGTTGGAGGCAGTCCCAGCACAGCAGACCTTCCAGGGTCACCAGTCAGTAACAACTTTATGGGCTGTCTCAAAGAGGTAAATATCATTGTCACTGGAATCATTTCTAATCCATGATGCCATCATTTCAGATCCGGACTGAAAGCACCTTTGCTGAAGACCCAGTGTTTGAGGAGTCAAATGGCACAACCTTAAATTCAGTATTCTACTGTTGTTTATGTAGGACTGGGGGAGGGAGGCAGCTCAGAGAACATTATGAAGGAATTAAGTTCCTCTTCTTTAGTAGTCTGTAAGTCACAATTAAGATCTGCATGGGTAGTTGTGTATTAGCTATACAAGGAAGCCAAGCACAAAAAAATATTGGGTCTAGAGTGAAGTTAAATGCCTTGCTCATTTTTACTTAAATGTCTATGTGTTATTTATACAGTGGTGACTTGGAAAAAAATTAAAAATTCAGCTACAAGAGAGGCTGCATAAAACAAAAACAAATGAGTCTGTATGATGAGATGATTTTGTTCTTATGTTTTAAATGTGTTCTAAAGAAGTAAAGCTATTTCATTTGTTATCTGATAAGCATACTTGATATTTACCTGAGCCAAACTATCAGACTAAAAGATATCAGTAATTTCATCCCTCATTCTCAGCTGCCCTTATCTATTATAACTCTTGATAGAATTGGAACTTGGCGGGGTACAGGGAGAGAAAGATCGGGAAGTCTTTGAATTTCAACTTATATTAATATTTTTTCCATACAAGCTGCCTGTTTTCAATCAGATACAACCCAGTTTCTTTTGGCTGCTAGAATCAGAGACTTCTGTTGCATTTTATGGCTGCAGTTTAATGGTATAGAGCTCCAAATGTAAAGTTGAATAACTTTGAATTTATGAATGATTTGCCATGGGTGCTATTTCTAAGCAGTTATATACTTTGGTTTATTCTAAGGAAAATATTCTAATCATATAAACTCGATTCAGATAAACATCAGTGAAAAACGGCCACTGCTTAAGTTATCCTTGCCTCTCTTCCATTTATGAATATATACTGGTTTGCCCAGTATGTGGATGTATATAGAAGAATCCTAAGAGGGATTTGAAAATGCTAGTCTTAACAAATATAAGGAGGTGCAGTTTTCTGAAAAGTTGAATTTAACCATACTTTGTGGTGAGAGGGATTGATTTCCTCCCAGAGAATAACTTTTACCCTTAATAAATATGTAGCATGACCCAGGACTTTGCTAAATTCTGTGGGCATAATAAAATAATTATTATTTTCATTATTAATAATAGTACTGGCATATTCTGAACTCTTATTTTGTGTTTGCTGCTCTCCTAAGAGTTTCACAGGGATTTCCACAGTACAAGTAGTAATTTTATTATCTGCATTTTTCAGAGAAGGTATCAGGTTTTGGAGCAGGTAAGTTTCTTGAGCAAGTCTCACAGCTAACAAGTATTAAAGCCTAGAGCTTAATCAAAGAAATCTGATTTCAGACTCTGTTGTGTTCTTAACCACCTAATACGGTGTCCCAAAAGAAATGTCTGTTGGGGTCCCTGCCATAGGAGACTGTGCAAACCCTTGAGTCTCTTACAAACAGAAACAGCTTTTGTAAATATATAATAGACTGTGATGAGGGACTAAATTGTGCGGCAGAGTTATGCCCTTTGGAGTCCAAGAGAATGAAATAATTAAGAGATCTAGTAGACAAGGAAGATACACAAAAGAGTAAGAATGTGAGAGTCTTGATGGATGACTGTTTGGTATAGACAGGGAATGGAGAATATGTTCCAGACTGGGGAGAAACATGGTAAAAAAAATAATAACTACATTTCATGATAAGATGCCTCAAATCCCTTTATGGTTAAGAGGACTGTGAAAGGGGTGCACAGAAGCACACCCCCACCCACCCCATTTCCTCACTGTTACTATGAACAGGCCAACCTAGAGTCAGTCCATAGGCTCTGCTTTATCTATGGAAAGTCAGTCCTGCTGTGGACTAGAAAAAGGAAAGGAGATCTAAGGGGATCTAAGCTTGAATGTAGCTAAAGAGCTCTTTGGGGTATTCAGTAAAAAACGTGAGGTTTTCTGTAGTGAACACTCAGGTTTAGCTGAGCCTCGTTGTCTTCTGACAGTTCAGCATGGCAGGACAACTTTCTGAGTGTAGGAAGCTGCAATGGATTGCTGTGATCTGAAATTATAGTTTCAGATTAAACTGTACTTCAGATTAATGTCTGTAATGTTTAAATGTTAATGAGTAGTAGATACACTTTAGAACTCATCTATTTTTAATTGGTTTTTCAATCACAAAAATCACTATAGCAAAAATAAGCCAAGTAGTCTTCCATATGACATTTAATTAGCCCCTCCTGAGTCCATGCAATGCAGGTTCACTCATGTCATTATCTCTACAGGTTTTGGATTGATATCATTCCTCCTTATTGATTGGGTACCTCCCATGTCTCTCACTTCCACAACCTGGGGGATGTGTATGGAGCAAGTGCTGCCAGTTTGTTTTTGTTTTTGTTTTGTTTTTGATATGTTATCTCTTTCCTTCATTTCCTCCTGACATACTAGAGATACTAGAGGGTAGAAGGGTATAGGCATAATCAGCCTGTAAATGACAACATACTTTACTTGGAGGGCTTTTGGATGGGTCATAGTTTCCATCCATGTCTGAATTACTATTTAGAATGCCCTGCTCTTCCTACTTCTGAGATGAAATTGTGACCAATTGTCATAGATTTGGAGTTAAATCACCTCATTTCAGGTAAATGAACTTTGTAGAGTTACTAAAAAGAGAGAAACTGCCCATGTTCATTCTCACCACATGTGATAACAGAAAGCCCATGTAAACCTTCCTTAAGTTTCCATAAGCATTCTGCCCTGGAGCATGAATTCTTTTTTCAATCTGTTGTGCAACCCTTTGAAGATGACTAATCCTGGGGCATATACTAGTAACACCATGTCTGAAGTCATAGAAGAAATTTTGGAGGGTTAGAATAAGAAAGATCCTGGAAATCATTCTCCAAGTCCAGTCTTTTTATTTTGGAAATGGAGAAACAGACCTAGAGTAGTCACCTGACCTACCCAAGAGCAATGAAGGGGTAACAGGAGTAGAACACAAAGTACTGTCAGATAAAAGAGAATATCTGAATGGCTGACTCTGTTTTATTGCAAACAGTGATCTCAAGACAAAAAGATGGCCTGCCATCCTCACTAATTCACACCTTCGCTCTTTAAAGTGGAAAAAAAAAAAAAAAGACATTACTCAACATGATGAAACAACCCATAATCTAATGTTCATTCAAAGCAGTTAGGGCTTTCCCTGTATGGCATTTGAAATGAGACTAAGCTTGCATGTAAGACAACCAAGCCTCAGTAAGAAAAGTGTTGTTATACTTTAGTGACAATCAAATTTCAAACTGAAGTAAAATTAGCTTAACATAATTTGGCAAAACCTAACCTTAGTTTGTTGAGAGAGAGAGAGGGAGAAACCTTGAATGGCCAGGAATTTATAATAAGACAATCAAAGTATTTTTAAAAAATATTTAAATTTTCATCATAAGTAAATAAAAATGTCTTTAAAGAAATGTTTGAGCTCAGTGAAAATGACTTTCAGGGATATAAATTTGAGAATAAAGTACAAAATTGTAAGTAATAAATTACCATTATATAGCCCACATCTATGAGATTCCTAGAGGGTGATAGGTCTTTAAAAATATGCTTTGTAATCTGACTTACAAGAGCAATGCTAACTGTGCTTTGGCAGAAACATTTGTTTATATCTTTTTCATTTTTTATAACACTGAGTAAAGCTGAATTATATGTTGCTTAAGAATTGGTGCTCACTTGGGGCACCTGGGTGGCTCAGTCGGTTAACCATCCAGCTTCGGCCCAGGTCATGATCTCGCGGTCTGTGAGTTCAAGCCCCGCATTGGGCTCTGTGCTGACAGCTGAGAGCCTGGAGCCTGCTTCAGATTCTGTGTCTCCCTCTCTCTCTCTGACCCTCCCCCGTTCATGCTCTGTCTCTCTCTGTCTCAAAAATAAATAAACGTTTAAAAAATTAAAAAAAAAAAAGAATTGGTGATCACTTTAAGTTAAATTTAATTTTTCTAGCAAGCCATATTTGAGTGATTGCTACAATAGGAGAGGAAATTGGAGGAGCCTACAGAAAGGTAAATCACAGCATCAGAGTGGGATTCTTGCAGTCTATCTGAAGACACCTACAGTCCTGTCCATTCACATTAAACTACTTGGAAAACTATTTTTCTGTATAAACGTATCCCAGTTGATTCCTAAGGTGCTCATTAGAGAATTTTTTTAATCTTCAAAGATAGATGAAAATCTCACTAATCCTTGTTTCCATCCCAATGTTTTGACCATGAAGGCTTCTGTAGTAAATGACTTACAAGGAAGGATCATGCCACTCCCTCATTAATCTTGCCTGGGAATCTACCCCTGCTATTATGCATTTCTTAGTCTCTTTGTACTTCCAAAAATGCTTTGAAACACCTATTTCCCTCCTGCAGTGAAGATTATTTAACAGAGTTTGTTGGTAGGGAAATGAAAGTGAAGAGGGAGGAAAGATAGAATTGTCTTCAATAAAACAACTTAGAATCTTTTATTTGAAGTTTGTTTTTAGCCATATGTACCTGCTGGAAGTTTTCCAATCAGTTTGAGTGGAGATGCTACCTATGCGAGACAATTTAGAATGTCACCACTAAGTGACTTGGGATAAGCCTAAAGAAGGATTCTAGAAAAAAAAAAAATGGAGAAATGCTAGGGGGAATTAAATCCCTACTGAAAGTTTCATCAAACTAATTAGATCAGCTCAGCCTTTAATTACACTGAGAAGCTTTTAGCGCTAAAAATTTGGAAGATGTTATGTGGTGGATGAGATTCAGAAAATAGCCTCTTATGTAAGCATCCCCCCCCCCCACCCTGTTAAAAAAATAGTTGATTCCTCCACATAATCAGCATGGTCCTCTCTGCCATTCACAGTGCCAGCCCTGAAATTCCTATGGGTGCCAGCGTCAGCACTGGGAAAGAGGTACTATGTATCCTTTGTGTAAATACCTCTTATTTCCTACCTTTCTTCTTTTGGACAACAGAGACGTTTAGACAGTTGTGAAAGTTTCTGAATTTAAACCCTTGTGGTAGAAGTAGCTCATCAAATGTGTGTCCTCAGGTGTCCTTCTGTTCTTAGTTCCCTCTTTGCTCAGGGAAGAATGGAGTGCCTGTCAGTTACGTGTAAGAACAAAGATCCATGGCAGAATTTGCTTTTAAGTTATCTTAACAAGTTTGAAAGAGAAGGCTTTGTGACCTCTTGTAGAAATTTGACCTAGCAGGAATGTGGAGAGTAAAGAGGTCTTCACTCGTGTCTGCAAATCATGCAACTTGGGAAGAGGAAGGACGTCTTTAGTTGGGAGGACCTATTCATATGAGCTCCAAAGTCATGATTCAACACATTTCTCCCCAGGTTTTCATTTCCTCCCAGGTCCCTGATACCTGTACCTATGTTCTGCCTTTGCTCTCTTGCTGTGCTGTCACAGTCTGTGCCTTGGTAGGTAGCATTTTACGGTTTACACTGCCCTCTCCCCATGCCTCATTCACTCTCTCAGGAAGGGAACTGCGTTTTGCATCCCCTTATCACTTCTTCCTAGACATTTTCCATTCAGATCTGAATATATTTTACTCACTGTATTATTATATAACTGGGGATAATACCACCTTAATTATATTTGGTAAAATGTCCTCATTTGAACTAATTACTTAAAATTAGGTTTTGCTAATGATCTCAAAATAATTGACTGCAAAAAAAAATAGAGAGGGATTCCTATTCCTAACACGAGGACTCACCAATTTGCTGGGGGCTGACTTTCTAGAGGCAGGGTCTTGGCTTAGTGACTCACAAGAGAGCTTGGTTTAGTCCAACAGGAAAGGAGGCAGATTGGCCTGCAGGGTTCTGGTCAGACGTTCTTGTCTAGAAAGAAAACAAGTTTTCTCCATCAGATTTAGACAGCAGAAGATGGCAATTTACAAGAAAATGAGATAGAATTTTGGGAATGTCAAAGAATTTGACAAAATCTTACGTGCCATAAACCTGATTTATTACATGCCCTGCCTAATTTCTTCCAGATATTGGAAATACTGAAATGTTTTTAACTCTTCTGCTGTAACAAAGTGTCAGCACTAAAATGCAAACAGGTCAATTACCATGGCCTCATTTCATTTGCAGGACAGCAGACCACAACTTTTTTTAAGTCAGAAAATCCCTTGTTCCTTTTAATGATGTCTTTCCAAGCACCCATGTGAGGTAATAGTAATAGTGATGATAATAATAATAATAATATCCCCATTATGCCAATGAGGACTCTTGAGATCTTGAGATCTCAGCAGAACACATGCCTCTGGTAGGGTTGGACGTGGCCCTGATACTCCATCTGTAAGTTGAGTTCTTTCGCTGGTTAGATTGCATTGCCTGAATGAGACCATCCAAATAAATTCCAGTGATACAAACTCTGTGGTACCTAATTGTGTCTAGGGTTGGACTGGGCACTCTACATAGGGACATTAAAAGTCAGAGCTATGACTGAAAGGATAAGGTAGTTGATATATTCCAAAGTAGTAATAATAAGGTGTTAATCATTCTTTACTTGTCATATTGTATCTACAACATTTGGTGAGTTACCCAATAGGCTTGTGCTGGGAGCATCAGCAACCAAGCAAAAGTAATTTACTTTAAAAAAATAAATGAAACTGTGTGAAATAATTTGATATTTAGTATTTCAAGCAAAGCAGCAAGAGAATCATGGAAGAAAAATAAATTTCTGTGTATATATGTGGATTTAGGGTATTTTATATTCAGTACTTCTTGTATTATTAAATTCCATAATGGGGTGCACTATCATTTTTTTTCCGTGCTTTGAATGTTCAAAGGTAACACTCTGAGCATGACAATAGTTGCACATAAGTATTATCCCTACCTGGCAGAGGACATGGAGACAGGAGAACTTAGGTAACTGACCCAGGAGAAAACAGTAACTAAGCAGCAGAGCCAAGATCTGAACAATCTGACTGTGGAATCCTTGACTTTAACTGCTGTTCTATGTTGCTTCCTCTACTCATCATGTAATCGCTCTTCTCTTTTCTTGTTCTCAGTATTTTTATTAAAGTAAAATTAGACAAAATGAACTTTGTAGGTACCTTGAGGGGAAAGAAAAAACACAACAATGCAGTCCAGATTGCTGTGTTGTTGAAGAAGAGTGTGTCAAAGGGGGAGGGGAAGGAGCAGGAAAAATTTCTTGGGTGCCCAGTTATAGATGAACCTCCAGTGGGATTATATCTCCCACTGTTTTAACTGGTACTGAGATGATTGATACCTTCGTGAGCCTCTTCTTTCCTCTAGCAGCCTGCATACCTTTCTTCTCTGAGGGTGTAAATAATAATGCTTGTCATAAATTTCCGTACTTTGTCGCCAACCATATGAACAGAGATACACAGAAAACACATTTGTAAGTACTTTGTAGACTTCTCTGAAGTATTGGCCTCCTCCATTGCTAAGAGTCAGTTTCCCTCTGTACGTTGTAGCCTTGGGGACAAGAGAGATAAGCAAATGGGGCAGAAGCTAGGCATTTTGCCATCGACACTCTTCGAGACTGGGTTCAGGGAGTCCCATCTGCTCAGTCCCCAAGGAAGTGGAACTCAGCTCTTTAGTTTACAAAGCATCTGGTGAGTCCTTGTCTGGAATTTAGCTTTTTGGACATAGCAGCCTCCCTTCCAGGGGACCCACAGACTTTTATTTCCCATCATTTTTGGCAGATACTCCCATAGCCTGGAACTGTATCAGCAGTTGGCATAATGGATTGTAGTGCTTTCAGATATCAAGCTAGCATAGCATGGTTTGGTCGGGGGTTCAATGACATTTTAATTTGGAGAACTTGATACAATTTATAGACAATGGCATTTTCCAGCCAAGCAGAAAGCAGTAATGAATAATGTCTAAGACTGAACATTTCCTCCTAATTTCAGCACCCACTAGAGTATCTTGTTTAAATTGTTCCATTTGCTTATACATTAACACTTGCATGTGTCCATTCAATGAATCAACAATAATCAATACCCACTATGTGCCAGGCTCAGTACTAGACCCTGGGGACACATAGAATAATATGACAATGCACTTAGGAATCTGAAAGGCAAGCCCAACAAAGAAATAGGTGATTACTAATTCTTTAAGTAAGGTATGAAAAAGTGCTCTAGAAATACAGCAGAAGCTGTGATTAATTCTGCCAGAGGAAATCAGTAATGCTTCAGAGAGCAGGTGACAAAGTAATCTACTTTATCCCTTCCACCTCTCTTTGCTCAGCTCTATAATGGGCTTGCTATTATAAGGGATTGAAGCACAATTAATTTGTTCTACTCTCAGAATTGGAAAATAATACAAAAGATAAAATGACATAGAAGATTAGAAAAACACATTAGAAAGAAAAAGAAAAGTAAAACCTCCATATAAATGCAAGTTTGTACTTTACCAAGTTTGAAACATATTTTGAAAATCTGAAATCCATCCAAAACAAAGTGAATATTTTGGATTTCATATTAATTTATATTATGAAATGATATAATCTAATACTTTACTTCTTTGGATCAAGTGCTGTTTGGAAGAAAAATATTCCTGTACACAGTAATTAGTCTTTTTCAAGAGAATTGTCATACATTTGGAATAAATTAATTACTTTAAAATGAAAATAATTCTGCTACCATTCAGACGCATGTGATTTTAAATAATAGGAAAATTAGATTTTTGTCTTCGTTGAGTAACTATTCTGTGCACAGAGACATTGGTTTCGTTTCACGTATATTATATGACTGTGCTATATAGCAGCTCTGTACAAAGTACCAGAATATAAGATAATTAGGTTGATGCAGGTCATCTACTCAAAATCTGAATAAGTGAACTGTCTTTCAAATATGTATATTTTTCTGAGCTTAAGTTTGTAAATAAAATGAAATGAGCATAACAGTAAGCAGTTATAGATTAGTATTGTATTAAATTAGTTAAGATGAATGGCTTTGGGGGTGCTTGCATGGCCCAGTTGGTTAAGCATCCAAGTCTTGATTTTGGTTCAGGTCGTGATCTCAGTTTGTGAGTTTGAGCCCCACATTGGGCTCTGTGCTGGCAGCATGGGGCCTTTGGGATTTTTCTCTCTTCCTCTCTCTCTGCCACTCCCCTGCTTCAGCGCGCGCTCTCTCTCTCTCTCTCAAAATAAATAAATAAACGTTAAAAAAAAAAAAAAAAAAAGATGAATGGCTTTGGAATCAGACAGACCTGAGTTCAAATCCTGACTCTCCCTGAACTCAGTTGCTGTATAATCTGAGAAAAATTATTTAATGTTTCAGTGCTTCAATTTTTTTCTCCCTAAAGAATTAAGTGAAACTATGCAATTGCAGCACTTAGCATAGCTTCTGGTATACTGTAATATTTCAAAAATAGTATTAGCTACAGTTATATTGCAGATAGGACATACAACCTATATATGCTTCATGGACAGACCCATGACCTATATAGTCACCCAGGGTCCGACATATAGTCTTGGTTGAAAATCTTACTGTTGCCATCTTGAGATTCTTTTTTTTTTTTTTTTTTTATTTATTTATTTATTTTTGGGACAGAGCGAGACAGAGCATGAACGGGGGAGGGGCAGAGAGAGAGGGAGACACAGAATCGGAAACAGGCTCCAGGCTCCGAGCCATCAGCCCAGAGCCTGACGCGGGGCTCGAACTCACGGACCGCAAGATCGTGACCTGGCTGAAGTCGGACGCTTAACCGACTGCGCCACCCAGGCGCCCCCATCTTGAGATTCTTAATAACTTTTGAACAATGAGCCCCTATTTTCATGTTGCCCCAGACCCTACAAGGTACTAGGATTCTCCTGATTGCAGATGACTTTATGAGATTTGACACACATTATCTCATTTTAAAGGGTATTTCATTTAACTATCCTAACAGCTTTGTAAAGAAATTGAATTAACTTGGAGATCACAAGTTATTTTTTAACATTATCGAGGCCACATCACTAATGCATAAAATAATTCAGGAGAAAAACCTGTTTATTGATTCTCAGCTCAGTGTGCTTTCCTCTTTATTTCTCGTAAGTTATAAAATATCCATCTTCCAATGCATCAGAAATTAGTAAAGATAATTGAGAAACTCAGATTTTTTAGAAAAACATGGATATCTTACTAAGTGGGGATAGTCACTTAATGTTTATAGTTCAAATACTTTTTTTTTCATTTTAAGGATATTATCATCATCAGGTTTCAGTTAAAATTACTTTTCAAAAACTATTGCTGTATACTTTTTTTTTCATTTTAAGGATATTATCATCATCAGGTTTCAGTTAAAATTACTTTTCAAAAACTATTGCTGTATCCCCCACCTGTACACAAAGCAGAGCCTCATGTGGGAGATTTAAATGTTTGAAAGAGTAAATTAACATTTTCTTCCCCAGTGTCCCCAGGCTAAAAGATATGGTCACCCAAGATTGAAATCAATCCTTCACTAACGTTACCTGTAGTTATTATTTAATAATTGTTTGACTGATTATGTATTAATCAGTACATTTATATAAAAGTACATAGAATTTATGTAGAACCCTTTCTAAACAGTAGCATGCAACTAAAAGCTATAGTTTTTAGGTAGTTTAAAGGGAAATAAAGCTCACCAACCACTGTTAGCCCACTTAGGGATTTACTACCTAAGGTGTGGCCTGTGAACCAGCAGCATCAACATCACCTGGGTGCTTGTTAGATGAAAAACCTCATGCTCCTCCCCAGATCTACTAAATCAGAATCTACAGTTTAATAAGATCCCCAGGTGGTTTCCTATGCAAATTAAAGGTTAGAGCACCTCAGCTGCCATATTTTATTGACACTGTTGACTGTAAGATGCACAATTATGTTAAAATCACTAAGCGCTGCCAATTCACCTAGGCTAGGATGCATCTCGACTACACCTCAGATGTAGATTTTAGAGATGTTAAAATATAAAACAGTGTACAACCTAGTAGCTCAGGAGTGACTCTGAGGCTCACAGCCAGAGCCTCAGCATCTGAAAGTGCCCTGTCCCCCTGGCTCGGTTCCCGCCACGGAGCTGCTGTATGGGCTCAGCCCTCTTTTCTGAGATGTACATCAGGATCTTCTCATCCAACTACACTGAAGGCAGATAAGCCACCAGGACACAGACAGGGCCAGTCCCCCAACAATCCAAATTTAGGGGTGAATATAGTCTTGGGGATGAGTTATACTTACCATCTAAGCAATAAGCTTTTATTTCTGCAATAGTTGGCACTACGCCCATGACCGTTAAAGTAAATTTCCTGCGTGTTTTAATAACAATTTTAAACTAGGTCTCTTAACCTTTATTTCATTTTTAGAGTACTGCTTTCATAGCAGAATTTTTTCCCTTGCCAGAATGCTGAAAATTACTGTGTGAAGGTTTACTTGGGTTAATTATCATTTTTTGCATGGCAATATTCTTATGCTGAATTCCATATATACTTTTTTACTTTTTTAAGCCATGGTTTATATAGGATTAGTTTACCTTACCACAATTTGCTAACTTAAACAGATTTCTATGTATTTATTTACATTTTAACAACTTTGTAATATAATGGGTATGCCCTAAAAGAAGTAAACTCTTCCTTGGGTATAAATTAGACAGTTAGGGATTCAAGGCATTAAAGAACCATTTGGAGAAACGCTACTTCTGCAACATGAATTTTAATAAGAGCCCCCTAGAGGCAGCTAAGCAGTATGGCGCCTTTCTAAACTGATCATTAAATGAGGAGATGCCCTTAACTGACAGAAATGGGGAAACCATTAATCTCAAGAAGATTGGTCAGGGTCCACTTATGTGATACTTATAAAAAGACAGCTCTGTCCGCAAGGTGGCTGCAGACTTTTTAATAGAAGAAGGAGGTATCACAGACCCCCTGAAAATTTCTTTAGGACACCAAAATTTTATGGCATTTTGCATATTTCCCTACTATTTTCTCCTAAACCCAATTTACAATTGGAAGCCATTTGTTCTTGAAAATATATTCAAAGTAAATTTCTTTGCCTTTATTAGATATAAAAGAACAGTGAAAATATCACCACTTACCCCTACCCCCAACTTCCACCCACAGAAATGCAGCCTTTTTTCACTTCATGTAACTTTACTTGCATGTTTAACAAACTTGTTATTTTTTTGTCTTTGAAACACACATAACACACGAAGCAATTAAATTTGAAGTGAGAAACCCAGAAATGTAGTTTAGGTAATAGGACAGATTTTTAAAAAATTTTAATGTTTATTTTTGAGAGGGAGGGGGGAAGGCACAGACAGAAAGGGAGACAGAGATTTCAAAGCAGGCTCTTCTGTCAGTGCAAAGCCCAACCTGAGGCTCCAACCAACAAACCGTGAGATCATGACCTGAGCCGAAATCAAGCTTCAGATGCTCAACTAACTGAGCCACCCAGGTGCCCCAATAGGACAGATTTTTACATTCATATGAGTTTTTCTTTAAGTAGTACTTATGATCCTTGAGTAACAACTCTTCCAAATTTGTTCATTTACTCATCAAGTTCTCACTGAGTGCCAACTGTGTCCCAAACACTGAGTAGATGCTGGGTTTATAAATATGATTTGCATTGCCTTGGCTAGATTCTGAAAGCACATAGCCATAAAGATGAATTCCAGTGCTTTTCATTAAAAATAGGTATTAAAAGACCATCATAAAATGAACCTGTGCTAGATACTAAGTGAGGATAGAAAAAGAGTAAAACATGGGACCAGAGAAGCAAACACATAATTATTATTATAAGTATTATTATAATATATTATAACATTATAATACAATGTTATATACATATATACATATATATGTGTGTGTATATATATATATGATATCATAAGTTTTATTCTCCTTCTCTCCTTTTCCCCCTGGGTTTATCTCTGTCATAGCACCTATTGCTACTATAATTGACCAGTGTTTGATCACCTAGTGTTTCTCAAGAACATTAAGCCTTGATGCCCTAAAACATTTATTGTGTATAATAGTGCTAGTTATGCATCATCCTTGAGAGAATTCAGAAAACAGTTATTTTGTTCTGTGGTTCAGATGAAGATTCTGACTGAAAAAAAAAGCTGGGGGGTGAGTTTCTTGGCAGCAGGAACTGTGATTTTTATGTCTTTGGTGCTAGAACCTGGAGCATGATTGTTGCTCCATAACCCTTGAGTGGATTCATTGTAGTTACACTCAAGTGAGGTAAGTTTTGTAACAAAGGTTTGTGCTACATTCTAAGTTAACAGTGTTTGAAAAGTGGATGAGAAATGGCAAGAAAAAAGGTTTCTCATGGAGATAATATTTGAATTTGGCCTTGAAAGGAAAGCAATGTATCTCCAAGTGAATAGGATGCAAGATGCAAGTTGATACAGAGGACAAGTTGGAGAAAGGCCACAGTTATAAAAAGAACACATACCGTGTTTTGTTTTGTTTTATTTTTTTTTATTAATTTTTTTTTAAATTTATTTTTGAGAGAGAGAGAGAGGGAGGGAGAGTGTCAGCGGAGGAGAGGGAGGGGCAGAGAGAAGGGGGGATAGAGGATCTGAAGCACGGTCTACACTGACAGCAGTGAGCCCGTTGTGGGGCTCAAACTCATGAATCATGAGATCATGACCTGAGCTGAAGTCGGAGCCTCAACCGACTGAGCCACCCAGGGGCCCTGCATACCATGTTTGAGGGAAGTCAGGGGTCAGTGTGGCTAGGGCAAGGATGCATGGAAGAGAGGCAAACAATGATGCTGGATAAAAATTGGAAGAGATGATGTTGAACATGGAGAAAATTATGAGAGGTATGACTGCTACAGTGGTTGAAAGTTCTGTCAGAATCACCTGAGAGTTTATTAAACTGCAGATCCCTGTGACCACAGCTTCTGGTTTAGCTGTGAGCTTGCATTTTTAAAAAAACAGTTTAGAGTGATACAGATGCAGATAATGCAAGGACTTTAACAAAGGCTGCTGTTTGTTACCGCCTACCAGGGAGGCTTCTCAAAAGGTCTCTCTCTGTTGGGCCAGAATCCAGTAGGACTGAAGGATCAAAAGACCCCATTCCTCCAGGTAAAAAATGTACAGCACATCAAGAGAGTGATGTTAAGGGTTGATCTAGGAGCAAGGGAAGAATTGGGATTAGGAAACTGTCCAGACGTTCTGCAGAGGTAGAATCAAGATGACTTGAGCTTTGAAGAAGAAAACAATTAAAAAATATGAACACAAGAAAGATCTATGTATTTCTACCAAAACACAGCACATCAAGCCAGTAATTATTCTTCAGATTAAAGTTAAAAGGAGCGGGGGACAAAAGTGAGGGGAAGCAGGAAGGAAGGAAGAAAACTGGGTTCCCAGGATGCAGCTTTTCATCACTCAGGCTGTACGTCTCTAAAAGTTGACCAGTGTGTGTGAAGGGAAACCTAGTACATTTTACTCAACCTCTGTGAGCACCAGGTTTTTCGTTAAGCTTTGCATATTTTAAGGTCCCTTCCTACAATTAGACTTATGTAAGAGCAAAACCCCTTGCTATGGTCATTTTTATCTGAATGAAAGATAAATATTTTGAATATAAAGCTATCTTAAAATCTTATCCTCAGAAGTTTTCTAGCCAAAGGGGTTCTAACATATCACTTGGAGTGATTTAATTATCCTCAAAAGATAAGAAAGATTAGAATTTCCCACCACCATCACTCCCTGATCAGAAACAAAACAAAACAAAACAACAAACAAAATACTTCTGAAATATAAGAAAACCTTGTAGGTTGAAAGAGATTCCTCCCTGCTTGCTAATTTTTTTCAAAATTTATTTATTTTCCCCCCTTAAGGAAAGATGGGCAAAGCATCCAGAATCAGACTCTTAAGAAACAGGGCAAATGTAAGAAGAATCTTTCTCTGCCCAGACCCTTGAAGGCTTTCTGAGGCAGCCACCAGCTTTGATGCTCAGAGCACCGCGTTCTCATTAAGTTTTATAGATTCCCATCAAAAGGACTTCGTTGCCTTAAGCCTGTAGCTGGGCCCACAGTCCAGTCATAGGGCATATGATCAAAATACTTGGTGCTGTAAAAAATTCAAAATACTGGGTATGCTTCCACTGTTACACACCTCCATACATTCTAGCAGAGGTGGCTGGATGAGCTCTGCATGTCATTGCCTTGTAGTCCATTTTTAAATAATCACTTGATCCTAGGAGGGGAATGGTACCTCTGAATGAGTGAGTGAGTAGATATTAAGAATGATACCATTAGCAGTCGGTTTCTAGGAAAGTTTTTCACTGGAAATTGTTAGCATGGGCCAGGGAGTTACCAGAGGCCAACTGTGTCTTCTGTTCTTTGAAGAAAGAATTCTCATACCAATCTCTCCCTCCTGGCTTGAGGGCTGGACTCCACTAAAGAATGGAAATTAGAGTGAGGAGCCATCTCTATGATTGGACCTGTGATCATACATGCTAAGCAGTGTGCAAGCATGGGAGGAGGTGAAAGAGCCAGTGGAAAGATAGATGAGATTCAAAAAGTGCTTTCTCTTACTTTGGGTTATTAAAATCTGTTTTAATTAATATTCCCTTTTATTCTATTAAGAACTGGAAGTGCATCTGAACCTTTGATAATTTTATTAGGAAGGGAGAGAGGGAGGAGAGAAAGAGACACAGAGAGGGGTGGGGAAGAAGAAAGAAAGAAAGAAAGAGAATAAACTTATTTTTGATAGTCTTCTTTCTTAGTGGGAAAAAAAGTATACAAAATTCAAAAATAAGAGCAACTATAAGAAGGTGAATAATGATGTATTTCTTTTTGAGAGAGTGACAGAGCATGAGCAGGAGAGGAGCAGAGAGAGAGGGAGACAGAGAATAGGAAGTGGGCTCTGTGCTAACAGCAGTGAGCCCAGTGCAGGATTTGAACTCACCAACTGGGAGCTCAAGACCTGAGCTGAAGTTGGAGGCTTGACCAACTGAGCCACCCAGGCACCCCAATAATGATTTATTTAAAGGAAAAAAAAATCTGAATGGGAAGCAATCTATAAAAATAAACATAAGTAAAACCTTAAATACAGAAGATATCTATGGAGCTTGGGAAAAAAAAAATTATGAGGCATGATCTAATGTAGCTTTCAGCAGAATTTTCCAGGATGCCCAAATCTGGAACACAGAGGGCGAGATGTTCACTATCTCTTTCCTGTCCATAAATCTGGGATGCTATATTTTTTGTTTTGGCCCTAAGATCTCATACCCATCATAGTACATACTTGGTTTTCTATGTCAATTTGAATTTCTCAAATCTAAATGAAATACAGCGGAATTTATTAAGTATTAACCCCTCAGATTGCCAGCCTTTTCCATAAACCCATATAATTTTAAAGAAAAATAAAAGTCAGGATCATTTAATCCATTCAAAATGAAAAGAGAACTAAAGAGACCTGTTTTGGCCTCACTGTTAACCATTAGTAGAGCTAGGTAGAGAAATAAGTCTTAACAATCCCTGCTCCAGACTTTCACAATGTAACTCCCTCTTTAGGTTCCTTTCCTAGCTCCATGGAACCAGCAAGCAGTGAGATATCAAAGATGCCATAGCTCTGTTTGATAACTCATGGTTTGTGTCTGACTAGCCAATGAGATAAAATTGCAGTAGAGCAAAGGAGCTAAACCTATCTTGCGCAGATATACACTGTCACGGTATTTAAATACACTCTAATCTATAATGTGTGTGACAGGCCTGGCAAATACTGGCTAAATGGAAGTGGTTTTTAAATCCTCCAGGTCAACACTATACAAACTCATGAAAGTCCACTTAAAACAGGTTTTCATACACACTAAAATCATCATGAAGAATTTTTTAAATATGTGGGGTTACAGGGCACTTGGGAGGCTCTCTTGGTTAAGCATCCGACTCTTGATCTTGGCTCAGGTCATGATCTCATGGTTCGTGGGTTCAAGCCCCGCATTGGGCTCCATGATGGTGGCACGGAGCCTGTTTGGGATTCTCTTTCTCCCTCTCTCTCTGTACCTCCCCTGCTCTCTCTCAAAAATAAATAAACATTAAACAATATATGTGGGGTTAATTTGACGTTTCATACTCTTCTCACCACTCTTCCCATTTCTTAAGCACTTTGCGAGATAATCATTTTGGACCTTCCTGAACATCTGACTTCCTTAGAATTCCATTATCGACACCAAGGTCATGGTTTCTGAGAGTTAATCTCACAATCATTTGAGTTCACTCAAGCCTTTGACATATTATATCTGACACCATTCATCAGAATTTCTGTTGTTCCAGCAGCATCCTAAAAAAAAGCGTGCCTAGCATACAGGTCAAACCCAATATACTAGTTGGAGGGCAGATCCAAGTGTTAAATTTTCAAATGCCTAAGCATATCAGATTTTTGCAGAACTCTGATTTAATTTACCTGTATCTTTTTTCTAAGTTGGTCACCTTACTCCATAAACAGCAAATGTAACATCAGAAAAAAGTATAGCAGTATGTATCATAGTGGTTAGGGAAAAAAACACAACACTAATTATATAAGTGAAGGATCTAAGACACAGCAAGATAAGGTGACTTCCCCAAGTTATTGTTATTATTATTATTTGCAAAGATGTGTCTAATAAGTTGCTTCTCCTTGACCCCATTCAATAAAATCTTCAGTTTAAGAAAATAATAAAACCATGTTGGTAGAAGCATCCACAACATTTCCTAATACTGCTTCTCCTATTTCACTCACAAATATACTTTAGAATGTGAGAAGGCATTTTCCCATTACCAGCTTTTAAATGTCAGAATATTTTGTGTCAGTTTTTCTTTTCATATATTCTTACCAGAACTTTAATGATCACATGATTCTACAAGCATCTCTCAAATTAACCTTACCTTTCTTGTCAGTCATCATGTAACTAAAAAAGTTTATCATATCATGTTGGAGAAAGGTAACACTGCAGTTATGTATCTAGAAACATCTAAGTGAAGCTGTGAGCTTTTCAGGGTCCATAAAACATGTCTTTCACATTTATTATTATTCTTTGGCACAGAAATCGAATCTTAGTATTTTACTTAGAAATCTCCCCGACTCCCTCAAATTTTCAGTCTCCAGTTGTAGCCAAACTTTGCAGGTTAAACTGTAACTATGCCTGAAACAGTGTAACTATAATTAAATAATAGAACTCTAATTAAGCTATTAAATTGTGTGTGTTCTTACCATTTTCAGAAAACAATAAGTGCATTTTAGGTGTCATTTTTTTTTAACCTTTTCAACAACATGCTGTATTTGAACAGTTTTCTTCTTGATTCTGGAATCAGATACATCTCTTCTAAATTACTATTTTTATTTTCATTTAATCTAAAACTCTGTCTAGGCAATTTGTCATATTAATTTCTTATGTAAGCAGTCAATCTGCTTTCTTCCATTTGGTTTTGTATCTTCCATTTTCCAATATGCCTTTTTGCATTCCTTCAATTAGGCTTATGGTTACTGGGATGACTAAAACCTACCCCACCAGCTGACAAACCAATTATTCACCCTTTCCACCCTGCTTAAAATGCATTAAAATTCCATCCACAACTTGAATTATAATGCATTTTTTAGCTTCTTGTAAAAAACATCAAAACATTTCTGATGATTTCCTTTTCATCAAGTGCAACTGCTTCAACCCCAATTAGCGGGACACATCCCCTAACCATGTATTCCCTGTTCTGATGACAAAATTACAACATGGTTTCAGGGATGTTGAGTTACACGATTTGCAGAGAAGTACATTTGCTCCGAGTTACTTCTTTCTCATTTGCTCTTTTCTTAAAATTCCTCTGTCATGCAACACCACTACTCCCATGTCTTTGGGCAGAGATTGCCAAATGTTTTCCTTATTATATCATAATTGTTAAGTCAAGAATATTTATTGGGCAGGGGCGCCCAGGTGGCTCAGTTGGTTGAGTGTCTGACTTCAGCTCAGGTCTTGATCTCATGGTTTTGGTTCATGAGTTTGAGCCCCGCGTCAGGTGTGCTGACAGTTCGGAGCCTGGAGCCTGTTTCAGATTCTTGGTCTCCCTGTCTCTCTCTGCCCCTTCTCTGCTTGTGCTCTGTCTCTCAAAAATAAATAAACATTTTAAAAAAGTTTTTTAAAAAGAGTATTTATTGGGCATATGGCACTTAGCATTGTGGGGGTACTTACAAACTGTCCCCTGAAATACTTACCATCAAACTGAGTGGTCAGATGTCACAAGATGAACAAATTTGTTTATTCCTTCAGTATTTAGTGATCACCTTCTGTAGGCCCAGTTTATTTGGAGCCTTGTGATTTTTCCATTTTTAAAAGGTCTAAATCCTCCCTCTGAATGAGCTTGCAGCATAAGAGTAAGGTGGTTTATTGTATGGACTCAAGAGTAATATTGCCTAGGATGTGATTTTGGTGTTACCTTGGGCAAGTGACTCACATTGTCCCTCTGTTTCCTGTTTCCCTCATCTATAGAGATATAAAAGTACCTATGTCATGAGGTATTTGTGAGGTTTAAATGAGATAGTCAATGTACTTTTTTTTTTTTTTAACATTTTTTATTTATTTTTGGGACAGAGAGAGACAGAGCATGAACGGGGGAGGGGCAGAGAGAGAGGGAGACACAGAATCGGAAACAGGCTCCAGGCTCCGAGCCATCAGCCCAGAGCCTGACGCGGGGCTCGAACTCACGGACCGCGAGATCGTGACCTGGCTGAAGTCGGACGCTTAACCGACTGCGCCACCCAGGCGCCCCAGTCAATGTACTTTTAAAGGAAATAGGAGAGGTAGGAACGAGGGCTGATAAGTGTGTATATAACTAGCACTGAGGTACGTATCAAATATTATTTAATCTTCATAATAAATAAGCAGAGTAATTATTATTCTCTGTGATCTTCTTTTGAAGGAGATGTCTCAGGAAGGCTAAGTAATTTGCCTGAGGCTGCATCCTATTAATAGATTGAACAAAGATTCAAACTAATACAGTCTGATTCTAAAACCCGTTTAGAGGCAGTGTCAGGAAGAGTATTGGATAAAGGCGGGGAAAAAAATGAGTTTTGCTTTAGACTCATTCATTTATTTGTGCACTAGATTCACACGGAGGAGGTATTGGAGCTTTGGGAAAGGGCGTGCTCATCAGGAGAGGTAATGAGGAGAGACAGGAAGAGATTCATTTATTTGCTCAACAAACATTTCTTGAACACTGAGCTGCATTCTGAGTTTGTGCTGGCTGCTGGGCAGCAAACAAGAAAACCTATTTTGTAGTGCCTTAAAAAGCTGCAGAGGGGGGCGCCTGGGTGGCTCAGTCAGTTAAGCGGCCGACTTCGGCTCAGGTCACGATCTCGCGGTCTGTGAGTTCGAGCCCTGCGTCGGGCTCTGTGCTGACAGCTCAGAGCCTGGAGCCCGTTTCAGATTCTGTGTCTCCCTCTCTCTCTCCCTCTCTCTCTCTCTGACCCTCCCCCGTTCATGCTCTGTCTCTCTCTGTCTCAAAAGTAAATAAACGTGAAAAAAAAAAATTAAAAAAAAAAAAAAGCTGCAGAGAGGTTCCTCTGCTGCTATGGAATGCTCAAGAGAGATTAGGAGCCATTCACATGGAGGAAGTGTTTCCATCCATGTTAGGAAATAAGGGCAGGGAGAGAAGACAGGGGTGGGGAGGGGAGAAGAGGTGAGAAGGGAAGTGTTTTATCCCAGAGTCTAGGACAGTAACCTAATGACAAATAAGACCCAGGAGGAGACAGCATGAAAGGGGGCTTATGACTGGGGAGGAAGAAGTAGATCTTTGAAAGTAGATTCTTGGCTGCTGCAGCAGATCAGAGAGATTGGGACCTTGCTGAAACATCAATCAAAGGATTGTGACAGGACTAGAGAGTTATTTGCATGGGAGGCAGCCAGGACAAAGACAGATCAGGCCCTGTCCCTCCTGACAGCAGACCCTTCTATATCACTTTGCTCATTAAGAATCATGTCCTTGGACATTTTCACAGGCCTCGAAAGACCTGTGGAGTAGTCCAACAGGATTCTTCTTCCAGATAGATCAGGGAAATCCCTACTGCAGTGTCGTGTGTATGGTAGGGCCCCTGAAGGCTGCCAAGCCAGATGGGCAATGGGGCCCTCCTCCCAGGAAGAACCAGCAAAACTTACCATCTGTTCTGCTAGAGATTAAGCTTTCTCTTTGCAGTTCTGACCTGACCAGGCCCTCTCTCCTAGTAGTTGTGATGGGACTGTTGCAAATTCCACAGCATCCCTGTCTAGGTGTAGTGGGAGAGTAGGAGAGTTAAGGATCTGGAGTTAGACAAATCTGCGTTCCAATCCTGAGTCCAGCACTAGTGATAAATTGCACAACCTCTTTGTGAGTTTTCTGTGTAATGAGAGAGGATAACACAATTTTGACAATTTGAAATGGTATATAGCAACACAGAAGCGCATAGACGATGTTCCAAAAAAACAGCATATTTAATAGCATGCCTATATAATGAATGACAGTAACAGCTGTTAAAACAGATGAGGAAGATCTAAGAAAGCGTGATGAGGGAGCTCTGAAAGAGCAATTGTCCCAAGAACTGAGATGGCAGGAGGCGAATGAAGAAATGGCTGATGAAGAGATAGAAGCAGTGAATTGTTTTTAAGAAAGTCGGCAATGAGCAGAAGGAGAGAGATGGGCTCTTGCTAGAGGAAGTCCGGTGCTGAAGGGAAGTTCCTAACTCCTGATCATAACTGTGATATCAAAACAAACAGGAAACTCAGTTCTACTCTCGCTAGGAATAAATATGCTTTCCAAAAGTCAGTTTTCTTGCAGGAAATCGCTGCAAGAGTTTTAGGGAGCCGTTAGGAGAGAGAAATTGAAAATGCCGGAATGATAATAGTTTCTCGAGTATGTAGTTTCTTCTGATTTTACAACTTGTGTTTACTTTTGCATTGTTTTAGCACTGTGGCCCTCGTTTCTCCATGCCACAGTAGGCTGGAGGAGAACTCTTAAGAAGCACAGATAATAATAGCAGTGGGAGTCAAAATCATGTTTTACTCTAAGCCCTTACTTGAAAAAATGGCTGGGATGCCGAGCCCCTCAAGTCCTTCCTCCCTGTGGCAGAATACCAAGCGATATGCATTGTCTGAGGCAGCCTTTCCGATCTTACTAGGACCACTATGGATGCTATTCTTTTATCTGTTTCCATGAATCTTTTATCTGTCTGCCAGGGAGAATTACTCATACTCACAGTCTCAAATGCTGACCTGGCAGTCTTGCTAAGGCACTTCTCTCACTTGGAGTACGGGCAGGAGTGAGGGTTTGGGATGGAGTAGTGTGGGTCTCTTTTCCTACTCTGGCCCATAAATCATAATTGAGGAATTTGGACCATTCCCTACCCCTACAACAACAACAACAGCAGCAGCAGCAACAACAATAGTCCAGAGAACAATTGACTAAACCCCAAAGCATCTCTTATATCTCAAAAAAATTTATCAGAGACCAAATTCTTTCCTGCTTTCAAAACTCAGAACATGTTTTCTGTCACATCAGATTACAGCCTAAGAAGGAGTTCTTCTTTCTTGG